>NC_140280.1:10212059-10494559 GCF_964030765.1 Micromesistius poutassou
AGAGTGAATGCAATGCATAGTTGATAAAAGAAAATATGGTATGGAAAATTAGAGAAGCAAGGATTATTTACAAGAGAAAGTGCTTTTCGCTAAAAGAGTATAGTGGAGTAGAAGAGATGGTAAACAGTTAAGTAGACTAAAGTTAAGGCACACTGATATTTTTATTCAGTGCATGCATCAGATTAAGAAAACAGTAGTAAATAGTAAATATTATCATGGCTAAGTAAATATGGATCATGGCTCCAAAAACATTTCCTTTTTTTTTTAATGCCAGACACTATTCCTATTCCTGTTACTTCTCCCACAGTAGTGTCTATTTATACCGCACCCTCTGTCTCTGGGGCAGTTCAAAAGCCTAGATAAATATTCCCCATAAAATTATCTCAGGACACACTGGAGCACAATTTGGTGGTGGCATGTACTACTACACCTTTAGACTGCTAGGTGTACAGCAGGTCTATAGTACAGTTAACGGATTTGCCAATGAACAAATTAGGATGGATTTGGTTGAGAGTAAGGGAACTAGGGGTGACTTTGACGATTCAAATCTTCGAGAGAAAGACATTTAGTTGAAATCTTCTTTAAAAGTCAAATCGCTGTGTCGGGAAAACATTGTGTGTGTAACGGCATGGCATTCCACTGGGTGGGGGTGCTAAATGAATGATACCACAGCATTGCTGGCTTCTATAACTTACTTGCTTTCAATAAATGTCCTTATTGTCGGATATCCAGCCAGGGCAGTGGCACCATTCAATCATTTGCCTCCAAAGTAGAGCCTGTGAGTCTAGAGGGATATACAAATCAGGTATAAAACTTCAAACGTTTAGCAGCATTTCAAAACCATCAAAAAGTCAAATGAAACTGAGTCAACAGCAGCTTTTCACCACTCGCTCCGGTGGAATGGATTGTTTCCGTTGGAACTCGTACTGCATCTTCACTGTTCTGCTTGAACAGTTCAGCTTGAACTGAATGGTGCCTAATTTGTTCTATACGCTGAAACGTATCGTTCACAAGTATTTCATGCCGTTATCAGTCAGAAGCTGCTACAGTCTCTTTATCGATGCAGGGTCTGTCATATTTTGATGTGAATGTTGTGTATAATGAGACAGAACGGAGCTCTCCATCGCCACAGAGACCTGCCACTGAGTTCATGATGTATGATATTAAATACTGAATATGATATTAGTCTATATTCTTATATATATGTAAGGTTAATAGTAGCCTTTATTTTAAATGGGTGAATGAATGCAGATTACATTGAACATTGTTGTTGCACCTATATGGTGAAAAGAACAACAAATAAGACATCATTGAGCCGCATATATAAAAATGTTCTTTTATGATGCGTCGATTCTCAGTTCTTGCCTGACGAATCAGATTCGGAAATCGGAATCAGTGACACCCCTTCAAGGGAAAATACATTATCTCTCTGTGTATACACATGGGCAGGGAGAGCAGAAGAACAGAAAAGACAATTATTAAAATGTGTATATATATTTTGTGTATATCATGTCAAATATATATGTAAGTACACAGCCCATGTGTACTTCAAAACAGACATCTTTTACCACAGTCCTTCATGCAATTTTGCTCAAGATCAAGAAAGTCACCAGTTCCATATTGAAAAGGCTTTTTATAAGCTAGCACTCATTCCCAGGAGACGATTACGTACTAAAAGAAGCTTGTTGATGAAAATTTCTCTCATTAAAAACAGCACAGAAATACATCATTATACTATTAATATTATTTGCTTGTTTATTGTTTGCTGTGACTCACTCTCAATCTCTCTCTCTCCCTCCTGTTCCTTGTCAGGGGATCAGGGGTCTATATGATCTGCTCTCGGCTTTCAGAGGCGCCATAGTGTGACTCAGGTCACACAATACTTTCACATCAGAGTCATAGATACACCGACTACAGGCAGGATGAGAAATAATGAGCTTGCACATCTTCATTGTGTTCACGGTTGGCAAAACATCAAATTGGATCATTGGATTTAAATAGAGCACACCTATTTAAATCACCCACAAACTCGATGAACCGTGAGTCAGTGCAACGTGTCCAATGCGTGAGTGAGAAAATGACACATGCGTGTCAAAAACAAGAGAAGCATGGTTGCTCGCTGCTACGCTGCTTAATTCAGAAGTGAGCATTAGTCTAGGATAAATCGAACAGCTCTTAAAAAGCCCTGGCCACCTATAGGTGTTTCACATTCAGCTAAATGTTTGTGTTTGATAGTCTATAAATACTGGGGTGCCAACATGTCTATGACGTATGGCGTATGAGGTATTAGTTTAGCATTATCAGTGGTGTCACATACACGCAAACCACTAATAATACCATTTTTTGTCAATGAGTTTCCATGAATGGGGCATCACACAGCAAAAACAATCTCAACTCCACCATGTGGTTAAGGGGTGCGACGATGGTCTTTGTACATGTGTACAACGTGGCGTAATGCCTTACAAATGACCATTGTAATGCATTTATCTGAAGCACTTGACGACGTGTCCGACCATCGTCAAAGCAGAGACCTGATGGACAGAAATGGTACGAGTCACCGTGGTACATCTGGAAGCTCATCAGAAGATCATTAGGGAGACGACTTCCTAGCGTGACATGCCCCCCCAGACGTCTAATATCTCCCCGAATTACACGCTGCAAATAATCCTCTCCGTCCCCTCCCCTGCCTGCCTCTCATCTATCTCTCCATCTGTCCCTCCTTCATTTCTGCTCCCTTTGAATTTCACATTTGCTCCTTTAATTAACCACACAGATGCAAATCTGGGCATGGTGGAAGGAGAGCGGGGGCGTGGCAGGGGGGGGATGGGTTTCCAGAGGAAGGGGAAATGAGGCGGGGGGGGGAATACTTTGATTTAACCCATTACCCTTTTCAATATTCCTTCCTTTCTTCTCCTTTCTTCAGTTATTTTGTGTGTCTCTCTCTCCCCGCCAAGGGGCTCCTGAGGGGTGGGCATGAGTGTCAGGAAAGCCCGGTGCTCCTCAGCCTGCGGCCCCCGTGGCTCTCAGCGGCGCAGTATGGGGTCTTGCTTTTATCTCTTCTCCCGCCTGAAATAATTCAATATCAGGCCTCCCTCGACTCGGAGCTCCTACCACGACAACCGTCAGCCGCTATCCCTAACCCACACGCACAGACGCACACGTGAAGGCAAGCATGCACGCGCGCACGCACACACGCACACGCACTCGCACACAGACATGCACGACGCAGGCACGCACATGCACACACACGCGCGCACACATGCACGCACTCACACTCGCACACAGACATGCACGCAGGCACGCACATGCACACACACACACACACACACACACTTGCAGAGATATGTTCCCTCTCGCCCACTTGTTCACCAGCCCTTTCTCTGTTCCCTCTCTCTCTCTAATGCTACTTGTATGCATATTTGGGTTTGTGTGTGTATCTGAACGTGTAAGTGTATATGTGTGTGTGTGTGTGTGTGTGTGTGTGTGTGTGTGTGTGTGTGTGTGTGTGTGTGTTTGCAAGCAGGTGCTCGTTCTGCATTGCTGTACTCTACTCCTATCTCCTCCCTCCTCAATCTCTTAAACTTTTCCTCCAGCTCACACCTTCAACTCCTGCTCTCCTGGAGACAGAAGACCAAACAGGCTGGCTGTAGACTCACACCAAACAACACAGAATACGGTGTTAACTTTCAATTACACCTTTGCCCAGATGCACAGCATTGTGATTTGTGGCAACTGTTACATGTGTTCACATTTCTTTGTTTGTGTGCATATTTGTGTGAGCGTCATGGAGGTGTCTGCAATTGAAGATAAATCAAATGGCGAGGAACAAAGTTCTGTATTGTTAAACATCTGTTGAGTGTAAATCATCAGTCGGTACAGATGGCTTGTTTAGAGTGATGATGTCTATGTTTTAATGAAGGAGTTTTTCCCCGGCACTGTTGGCCTTGATGAAGTCCTAGACACACCTAGACTCAAGAGAGATGAACAGGACAACAAAACACTTCTGTGTGTGAGAGAGAGAGAGAGAGAGAGAGAGAGAGAGAGAGAGAGAGAGAGAGAGAGCGCCAGAGAGAGAGAGACAGAGTGAGAGGGAGGGAGGAGTGGAGGAATCAACAGCCACCAGAAGTGTTTGCTTTTCTCACACGCACACACAGACACGCAAGACTCACACACAACTCAGCTCACTGTGTTGACAGCAAATATTCACACTACACACAATCCTCTTCCTCTCACACCCAAAATGTCGCATCTTTCTACATTCACTTATTTGAACCTGAAGCGTATTCAGGTTCCCTCCTGCAAAGGCTGATGTCATTTCGCAATGTTGTATTGAAGGGACACTTCACTCATTTGCATTAAGCTTTGTATCATTAGTAACCCAGTCATATTTTTGAATGGTCCTGCATCATTCCCTCATTTTCCCCTAAGAATGAACGCTGATTGGCTGTTATGTTACGTCCCTCAGGGAGTGAACGCTGATTGGCTTTGTGGGAGTTGTCGTCTTCAATCCACAAGCGGAAAAAGTCACTGTCTGGCTTTCCTCGGTCAAGAAGGCACCAAATTAGAATTTTATGTTTCTATTCGACTAAATATATCACCCACTTTCAATACAGATTCATGTTTCCACCGGTGAAATTCTCCTTTAAGGTGAATTTAAATTGTATTTTTTTGCCAAATCAGAGGGTGAATTATGCATACAAATAATGATTCAATCCAAATGAAAGAATGCATTATTACAATGGGTTTACAGAGCTGGTGCTGTGTTACTCTAATCACTTTGGCTTTTCGACAGGCACATATTTAAATGGAATGTAAAAATAGGAGGCAGGTGAAATCTAAGAGGCCTTGTTTATTTGTAATAATAATAATGAATAATAATTGATTCTTTCATCGTATTCTCCAGGGTCCTTTTTTTCTGCTTAGTGGACTGTTGTGGGCTCCCTGTCTCCCATAGCAACAGCCTTCCCCACCAGCACACTGCTTAGAAGACAGGCACACGCAAAGTTCAGGACTCAAGTTCAAAATGCTCCCTCTTCCTAGAGATTGTCAGGGTTTGTTTATTTTTTACCACTGTTAGAATCCTAGTTACCAGCAATGTGTTTAATTTACTTTATAATAAGTGCTTTATGTAGCGTATAAGCAATATAATGTATCCCCAAGATGTTATTCAATCATCATACAAAGTTGTATTTGTATTTCAAGGGTTAAAGTTAGTCAAATGTACAGTGTACAGGATGAAGATATAACTGTTTGTTTTGGAAGATTGAGCTAGTTGATCTAGTGTTGACTCTTGATTGCAAACTCTGCAACCAGATGTGTGTCTTGACTCCTTATTCCTGTCGCCATAGTGAGTGAGCAGTGTTATCAACGGAGACTACAGTTCTTGAATCTGGAAAAACACACACCTGCGCAGTGGCCAGAGGGGGGGCCGGGGTGGCCACCCTAGGTGCCACCCTAGTTGATTGACAGTTCACTGCATGTTTCAATTTATTTCCCCCCCCCCCCCCCCCCCCGCCCTATAAAGCCTTGGGCACCCTCTGGCCACCCCTTGTATAAAAGTCTAGCTCCGCCACTGCACCTGCGGCAGCCGCGGTGCGGCTGTCTGCTTTGCGAGTGGGCGAGCACAAGCGACAAGAGTCGGGACCTTAAATTGCTTGCACAAAACTCTTGATCAGCACTCAGCATTTGTTTATTGTTGCTGTTTGTTCAAACCAGTATGCGCAGAGCGAGGTCTGTGGTCTTGGCCATTAGTTAATTTAGGTAATAATTTGTCAAATATGTTAAAACTTAAATAAACAACCTATACAAGTAGTTATGTCTCGTTGTATTAGTTTGTCCTGTTATTGACGTAATGCACGTCATTGACATAATGCGCAAATATAGATATTCGAATAGTTCGAATATGTGGTTTTTTTAGAGGGAATATTCGAACGTCATTTTTGAGCAATTTTGAGTGCACAGTGCACATGCATTCGAGAAGTTAACAATGCAAGTCTCCATGCAGTTGGACATTACAGTATTTTCATTCCGTTTTTTCTCAAAGCTGAAAAGGGAATTTTTTGAAGGCAACGTCAGCTGAGTGATCAGACCCTGCCTACAACTGGCACTAATCTGAGACGGCCTCACCCCCCCCTTACCAGCATGATAGATGGAACCGTCTTCTCCATGGTCAGGTCCATTGGATGCTTCATCAGAGGCTTAACAGATTGGAGATTTGAGCCCAAGGGGTGTGCGGAAAGTGGGGGTTTGGCTAGGGTGTTTAGCTCCAAGCACGAAGGTTTTTGGGGTAACACTTTACAATAAGGTACACAGAAACGTAGGTAGTTACTGAGGAACGAATGAGTAACGAATGAGGAACGAATGAGTAACGAATGATGAACGACGAAGTGACAGTTACTCAGTAACTACTGAGGAGTTACTGGTAAACAGACCAGGGGACTACTGAGGAACGAATGAGTAACGAATGAGGAACGAATGAGTAACGAATGATGAACGACGAAGTGACAGTTACTCAGTAACTACTGAGGAGTTACTGGTAAACAGACCAGGGGACTACTGTATTCGTTACTGAGTAACGAATGATGAACAACCAGGGGCCCTAAAGTGACAGTTACTCAGTAACTACTGAGGAGTTACTGGTAAATAGACCAGGGGACTACTGTATTCGTTACTGAGACTACTGTATTCGTTACTTCGTTACTGATTCGATACTGTATTAATGAATCATTCTGTGAAATAGCAAACTGACCAATTGATTATGAAAGCAACTGAATTTTCCTGGGATTTCACAATTAGTTAATAAATTAACAAGGCACAGACGGGATGATTGTCATATTTTAATAAAGATATTCACAATACATACATTCATATTCACATTTAAGGTTTATTATGTGGCATTAGTAATGTTGAAGGCTTAAAAGCAATTGTCCACCACTGCAGGGCACGCTGAGGGCTGGCTTGGGTCCCACACTGGATCGACTGGTAGAGCTGGATCTGACTGATGAGTTGTTACTCTTTCGCGATCCATTCGTTCACCAGTAGTTAAGCTTTATGAATCATTTGTTTACCATTAGTGAAGCTTTTTGTGTACCTTCATGTAAAGTAATGCATCATACTGAGTTGTTACTCTTTCGCGAACCATTCGTTCACCAGTAGTTAAGCTTTATGAATCATTCGTTTACCAGTAGTGAAGCTTTTTGTGTACCTTCATGTAAAGTAATGCATCATACTGAGTTGTTACTCTTTCGCGAACCATTCGTTCACCAGTAGTTAAGCTTTATGAATCATTCGTTTACCAGTAGTGAAGCTTTTTGTGTACCTTCATGTAAAGTAATGCATCATACTGAGTTGTTACTCTTTCGCGAACCATTCGTTCACCAGTAGTTAAGCTTTATGAATCATTCGTTTACCAGTAGTGAAGCTTTTTGTGTACCTTCATGTAAAGTAATGCATCATACTGAGTTGTTACTCTTTCGCGAACCATTCGTTCACCAGTAGTTAAGCTTTATGAATCATTCGTTTACCAGTAGTGAAGCTTTTTGTGTACCTTCATGTAAAGTAATGCATCATACTGAGTTGTTACTCTTTCGCGAACCATTCGTTCACCAGTAGTTAAGCTTTATGAATCATTCGTTTACCAGTAGTGAAGCTTTTTGTGTACCTTCATGTAAAGTAATGCATCATACTGAGTTGTTACTCTTTCGCGAACCATTCGTTCACCAGTAGTTAAGCTTTATGAATCATTCGTTTACCAGTAGTGAAGCTTTTTGTGTACCTTCATGTAAAGTAATGCATCATACTGAGTTGTTACTCTTTCGCTAACCATTCGTTCACCAGTAGTTAAGCTTTATGAATCATTCGTTTACCAGTAGTGAAGCTTTTTGTGTACCTTCATGTAAAGTAATGCATCATACTGAGTTGTTACTCTTTCGCGAACCATTCGTTCACCAGTAGTTAAGCTTTATGAATCATTCGTTTACCAGTAGTGAAGCTTTTTGTGTACCTTCATGTAAAGTAATGCATCATACTGAGTTGTTACTCTTTCGCGAACCATTTGTTCACCAGTAGTTAAGCTTTTTGAACCATTCGTTTACCAGTAGTGAAGCACTTTCGGGTTAGTTATAAAACCCCAAACCACTGTTGATGACAATGAGGGATCTACAGCCACTTTAGTTAAAAATGTATACAACATAGGGAAATATATATACATATACTGCGCTCATGACACATAACATATAACATAATAACAGGATAATATAGAAAATATCAACAATTTAAAACACAAACAGAAACAAAAAAAGGCATTTTAAAATGTAACAAAAAAAGGCACTCTAAAAACAAAACAAAAACCAGCTCTCTTCATCTGACACGGCTGTAGCGATCCATCGCCTCTTCTGGGGTGAGGACTGAAACAAAGAAAATGATAAACATGTATTAACAGTAGTATTTTGTCAGGATGATGGTAGTGCAGTTGGTTAGGGGTTTACTAGTATTAATACTATTCTTGTATTAGGGTTATATAGTGGCAAGTTAGTTCTAAATTACATTCTAGAGTAATGAATGTACAGAGGTATAATAATAATAATTATTAAATTGTAATTTCCAGTAGTATCAAGAGTACTGTGAGTGTACTGTCTATTCAAGTAGTATTATCTGTACTCTTTAACAGTAGGTTATTATAAATCAAATGAGCACGACTAGAGAGTAAAGTGGGAGCACTGTATAGTTTAGACAAGTGGTAGAATAAGTGGATTATATTGTTTAGTGTTATTTGAAAGCCATGTTCCTGCTGTAGCTTCATCCATTATGCTGCTTTGAACAGTCATGTTCAGACGTGGCTTTGATATTATAAGCAGACTTGGGACCAGCTGACCACCTAGCTCGTTAAAGAAATGGGTAAGAATTGATCAATTAATCCAGCACCATGACCATAACCATAACCAAAAACTTTTTTATTTTCTACTTAGTAGACTAACTTAAAGTGGCTTAACTGACCTCAATCTAATTCATGTCATTGCTGTTCTAAGTTCCTTCCCATTCCCAAAGCACTTTCCGGTTACGATATCATGTAAAGGTAGATACTTGGTTACTGCAATGTTCAAGTACAAATGGAGTAAATATTACTAGCATCCTCTTGTCTTGGATCCCCTCTAGACACTAGCCTTCAACCAGTTAAGGTGAGCACCCTTATTTTAACATCATAAAACCAGGAAGTAGAAAAGAGGTTTAAAAATAACACTATTATAGTGTTTTCATAGTGACGTTCATCAGTTATTAATCATTATACTGTGTACAACTAAATTTCACAGTCACATGAATCTGAGTATATCTGTTAAGTATGCTTAACATTTAAAATAAAAAATTAATTACCTGCTTCCTCTGCTGCAGTTTGGCTACTGCGCTGTTCGGATTGTTCCCGCTGACTCGATGGCGCTGTAACATTTTGGAGCACAGAAAGAATGGTTGGTGTAAGGGGCTCAAAACCTCATGAAGGATATTGATGAATGCATACAGAGTGACGTTTTTGTTCATTTGAAAATTGTATGGATACCTTAAAAACATATATATACAGTTAGTTAAGAAATAAGGGTTTTATTCACTTTGGGCAATGACATTATCCATTGTCTTTAATGTTATAATATGTAATAATAATATGTATGATCATATGTAATTTTGATTTAAGACAAATCATCATCAACTCATTTGTCATGGTTCCACATGCAGTCCATTGTGTAGAAGACATGTTTGAGAGATTCAGTTGTTAACATTACATACTGTAACTATGGACTAAAATGAAAAGAAAAAAAACAGGGAGAAAGGTATTACCGTAATAGCACTATAACAGTGTAATGTAGCAGTCTTCGGGTTTTTTAGTAGTTAAAAACAACTCCAAAAACTATTCAAAGACGTGGTAACTGGCGCTAACATAATAACTTTACAAGTCCAATTTCAAAGCTTGGACCACATTTTCATCGCATATCGCCTAATTTAACATTAGATAAGTGGTTGAACCGTCGGTCTTTTGACCTAGTTAAGAGTTAAACTTTTGTGTTTGACAGATAATTAAAATTTGCTTGCAACGTCGGCTATCTAGCCAGCTAGCAATCCATTGGTTAGTGACAAGGTTAGCTAGCAAGGCCAAAAAATACGTGATAGAACAGACGTGGTACGATGTCAAATTAGCTCATTTTAGGAAGCTAAGCAATGTGACCGAATCATTACACTCTCAATTAATAATGAAATAACTTTAAAGCATGTACTTACATTCTAACATGGCTGTCTCTACATGTGGAAGCTCTTCCGTGGGCTGCCTTTTTCTCTTACTCTTTCGCTGAGTCTCCATTGTCAAGTCCTTCTGCACGACCTCCTTGCCCGTCGACGGAAGAGAGTGGGCGTGTCCGACGCATGGGGTAAAACGATCTGCGTATAACGTGCCCCCTACCCACTGTACACGTCCGTCGACGACAAGGGACGCTCCCGAATTGCATTGTGGGTCCGCATGTGCAAGACAGGAAGACGGTTTGATGCGAAGTTATCATGACCCTGCACGCTGAAGTACTCTTCAGCTTATTGAGGGAAGACAGACTTTTAAAAAGAAATTAAAATTGATAAAAATGGCTCCAAAAGAAGAAGTTACTTAAAGCCAAAATAAAATGCAAACTCTGCAAAAAGAGCATGAAAATGAAGGAAAACGCAAACGTTGACGGACTGCAGTGGTAAGTATTCTTTTTTGGTACGGTTTTTATCGATGACTTCCTTTGTTTACTGATATGTCATGTTATAAATTCAAGTTCAGTAACATTAATATTTATCATGAAGAAATGTGTTGTCTTCTGTAGGCAGTGCCGACGTAATAAACATAGAGGGAAAACGACGAGGAAGTCAGTGAGGTGCGGGTCACTTTTTGAGAGGAGCAAATTGTCCCTATTCAGCTGGATGAAATACATTTATAGGTAAGGTATGCAGTAGGGCTGTACGGTATGGACTACAATTTATATCACGGTATGATTTGAGGCATATACGGTAATGCCGTATTATATCACGGTATGTTCATTTTATCTTCTAATTTCTATATAAATGTTTCTGAAGGGGTATCATCATCACTACCATCATCCTGACAAAATACTACTGTTAATACATGTTTATCATTTTCTTTGTTTCAGTCCTCACCCCAGAAGAGGCGATGGATCGCTACAGCCGTGTCAGATGAAGAGAGCTGGTTTTTGTTTTGTTTTTAGAGTGCCTTTTTTTGTTACATTTTAAAATGCCTTTTTTTGTTTCTGTTTGTGTTTTAAATTGTTGATATTTTCTATATTATCCTGTTATTATGTTATATGTTATGTGTCATGAGCGCAGTATATGTATATATATTTCCCTATGTTGTATACATTTTTAACTAAAGTGGCTGTAGATCCCTCATTGTCATCAACAGTGGTTTGGGGTTTTATAACTAACCCGAAAGTGCTTCACTACTGGTAAACGAATGGTTCAAAAAGCTTAACTACTGGTGAACAAATGGTTCGCGAAAGAGTAACAACTCAGTATGATGCATTACTTTACATGAAGGTACACAAAAAGCTTCACTACTGGTAAACGAATGATTCATAAAGCTTAACTACTGGTGAACGAATGGTTCGCGAAAGAGTAACAACTCAGTATGATGCATTACTTTACATGAAGGTACACAAAAAGCTTCACTACTGGTAAACGAATGATTCATAAAGCTTAACTACTGGTGAACGAATGGTTCGCGAAAGAGTAACAACTCAGTATGATGCATTACTTTACATGAAGGTACACAAAAAGCTTCACTACTGGTAAACGAATGATTCATAAAGCTTAACTACTGGTGAACGAATGGTTCGCGAAAGAGTAACAACTCAGTATGATGCATTACTTTACATGAAGGTACACAAAAAGCTTCACTACTGGTAAACGAATGATTCATAAAGCTTAACTACTGGTGAACGAATGGTTCGCGAAAGAGTAACAACTCAGTATGATGCATTACTTTACATGAAGGTACACAAAAAGCTTCACTACTGGTAAACGAATGATTCATAAAGCTTAACTACTGGTGAACGAATGGTTCGCGAAAGAGTAACAACTCAGTATGATGCATTACTTTACATGAAGGTACACAAAAAGCTTCACTACTGGTAAACGAATGATTCATAAAGCTTAACTACTGGTGAACGAATGGTTCGCGAAAGAGTAACAACTCAGTATGATGCATTACTTTACATGAAGGTACACAAAAAGCTTCACTACTGGTAAACGAATGATTCATAAAGCTTAACTACTGGTGAACGAATGGTTCGCGAAAGAGTAACAACTCAGTATGATGCATTACTTTACATGAAGGTACACAAAAAGCTTCACTAATGGTAAACAAATGATTCATAAAGCTTAACTACTGGTGAACGAATGGATCGCGAAAGAGTAACAACTCATCAGTCAGATCCAGCTCTACCAGTCGATCCAGTGTGGGACCCAAGCCAGCCCTCAGCGTGCCCTGCAGTGGTGGACAATTGCTTTTAAGCCTTCAACATTACTAATGCCACATAATAAACCTTAAATGTGAATATGAATGTATGTATTGTGAATATCTTTATTAAAATATGACAATCATCCCGTCTGTGCCTTGTTAATTTATTAACTAATTGTGAAATCCCAGGAAAATTCAGTTGCTTTCATAATCAATTGGTCAGTTTGCTATTTCACAGAATGATTCATTAATACAGTATCCCCTAGTCTGTTTACCAGTAACTCCTCAGTAGTTACTGAGTAACTGTCACTTTAGGGCCCCTGGTTGTTCATCATTCGTTACTCAGTAACGAATACAGTAGTCCCCTGGTCTATTTACCAGTAACTCCTCAGTAGTTACTGAGTAACTGTCACTTTAGGGCCCCTGGTTGTTCATCATTCGTTACTCAGTAACGAATACAGTAGTCCCCTGGTCTGTTTACCAGTAACTCCTCAGTAGTTACTGAGTAACTGTCACTTCGTCGTTCATCATTCGTTACTCATTCGTTCCTCATTCGTTACTCATTCGTTCCTCAGTAGTCCCCTGGTCTGTTTACCAGTAACTCCTCAGTAGTTACTGAGTAACTGTCACTTCGTCGTTCATCATTTGTTACTCATTCGTTCCTCATTCGTTCCTCATTCGTTACTCATTCGTTCCTCAGTAACTACCTACGTTTCTGTGTACCTTATTGTAAAGTGTTACCGTTTTTGGTTTGATCCCCAATGTCCACAGCCTCACCTGCAGGCATCCTTCGGTATCCAAGGGGCCCACACCTTACCTTCTCTTTAAAGTCCAGATATACTTAGTTGGCAACCGAATGAAAGCACCGAATTGGGCTTCGATGGCACTGTTCACCTTGGAGCACGGTTTTCGGTTGCTTTCGTTTGCTTCGGTTTTCCTCTTGGCAGCGTCTCCAAAACTCGTTCAACTGCCCACACATTTCTGAATTCAGTGCAACTCATTGTCACTCTGATGAAAGGGTGTTTTGATAATACATGGTGCACTCGATTCTAATAGAATAAAGCATGCTGACCATGAAAGTCCCAGCAAGTCTCTTTGGATAGAGGTGTCTGCTAAGCGGCAGTTAATAAAGACTTGTTTGGCTAAAGATTTGGAGATGTGAGGCTTTCATCTGAGACATACTTACAGACATACTACTTTTTACACAATCATAAGCCGTTGTGACATATGTCCTCCGTCTTTTCTCTGCATTTGTGGATCAGGAGGTTCAACCGTGAGGATAGAGGTTTGTTTTGGTTTGACCGCAGACAGTGCGGAGGCAGAATGGGCAGAACTCATCGTGATCATCTTAAATGTTGCTGCAGCGAGTCCGGTTGTGTCTGTGCAAACGTGTACTGTAAAGTTAGTGAAACTAAGAATAAAGTACCCAGCCTGTCAAGAATCGGTGGCCGCTTCATTCCAACCATATTCAAACCTATAAGCAGACCCACTGCCGTTACCCCCGAGAGAACATCAGACGTGGAGGGAACGTCTCCCCTGTGCTCCTCGACTACAGTCTGGGAGTCAACAGCAGGAAAGGTGTAACATAAAAATTTAAAAAACGTTTTCTATATACGTGTGCAGCTGTGAACTCATGTATTGTAATTGATTGTATGATGTGTACTTTTAGGGTTTGGAAAGGTTTCAAAAGGTAACAGGCTGATTATCGTTTAGGGTGCGGGTGCCACTCAATGACATACAAACATAGACCGAAGCGTCATCAACACGCCCACTCAAATGGTGTGAAATGCCGACATTCTACTGCTCATTCACATATAAGGTAATTAACATTTCCGCCAGCTTAAATACTACCTGAGGGGTAGTCTTTTTTCAGGAGGTCCAACGTCAGGATATGTCATTCACATATAAGGCCCGTCGGGAGAATAGCAGGAGAATAGACTTGTACATCCATATGTGAAAGCAGCTATACTAATAGAACCTTGACAGTTTTTCACTGGTGTTAAAGCTTTTTTGGTGTCAAAGAGGATGAGTTTGTCTCCCTAAGCAGCACAGCAGTCCCCTTCAACACAAGAATAGTGCTTTCTCTATGCATTGACTAAAATATTGTTATTGCATTGTATTACCAAACCGTACCAACCAGTGGTGGTAGTAACCTGTGTTTCGTTGCATTCCAGCTGTTTCAAGACCAATCAGTGCTCTTGCTTAGCCTACTCACTTCCTGTTTTTCCCCCTACCCATCCCCAAAACCCACTACTTCGTTCCCATACTAATATTTATGGATCCACTTTATGTATTATATTTAGTTATATATAGCAGTGTGTTATTTGCTTGCAGTTTTTCTTGAAGGGCAAGGCATATTTTAAAGTTTGAGTGCAAACCAGTACACATTTAATCTACCTAAGTGTCCCTGGCGACATTTATTAATTTGTAACATAGAAAGTCAATAGATTATGCATTAATTCATCACCTTAAAAATATGTCTCTCCCTCTCTCACAAACAAACACACACACACACACACACACACACACACACACACACACACACACACACACACACACACACACACACACACACAGTCACAAACACACACACACACACACACACAGTCACAAACACACACACACACACAGTCACACACACGCACACACACACACACACACACACACAGACACACACACAAAAAAATTGCATTTTTACCACTCTTTGGAGTCAGAAGTGTAGGGCTTTGAGGCCCATACACACGCCCGTACAATTATATTTGCTGCCACTGCAAAGCACTTAACTCCAGCTCCTTACTTTGGCAATGTGAGCACGGCATGATGTATGGGGGAGGCTTCAGGGAAAGAAGGTGTACTGACGGCGCTTTGGTGGGAGATGATTACACTGAAGAGGATCAGGCGCATTCAAAATATGCTTGTTGCGAATATCAGTGTGGAGATGCGTTTCATAGCGGCTGGCTGCGATGAATGTTAAAGAGAGACCATCATACTTAAGTTTAGTTTAAAGTTCTTTAAACCGGGAAAAAGAGAGAGAGAGAGAATGGACTCATCTCTCTTGTTATTGTTGTTTTGAATAAGAGCGAGGATGGACAATATATGAGCCTAAAGATAGCATGCTGTCTGACTCACTAACCAGGGAACGGGTGTGTTGCTTTAATTAAGACATTAATTCCACTGCAGACATCCATTGCAGGGTACACTCAAACTGACCTCTTAATTTGACTGCATCATAATATTTTGTAGCGTCTCACACACATAGATGACAGCATGAGTTGGGGAGGAAGGGAAAGGAAAGGTATCCTCAAACCAGCAATGCTCTGGTTAACACTGGAGATCCAGCATATCAGCACTGTAGTACAACACAATACAATTAGGGATGCAATGATTATAGATTCTGGTGCGATATCATCCTTAGTGCTCTATACTCTGAGGAATGACCAAGGTTTCAAGATTATTATGCATTCATTTATTTCACAACAATATGGATGTTTAAAGTCACATGAGCATTCTTTAATCAGAGGATTTATTTGACTTCTTTCTTTCTTTTTTCTTATAAATTTTTTTTTTGATGTTTGTTTCCAGTTTTTGGTAAAAATGAAAGAATGTCATTGAGAACATTTGTTACACAGGCGTTTTAATCACTGCACTTCATGAGATCCCGTGGTTAAGTGCTGGAAATACAAGCCAATGTTTACTTACACTGTGTAACGTGAATAAAGATGAATGAAGGTGTGCAGTTGTATCACAACGATAATCTTTTGGATACCAACTATTTACGATTTTTTTTTTTTTTTTTTTCTCCAAAACACACCCACTCCATCATAATCCCCCTTATCCGCAAACAGCCATTGACCGTCCAGTGTCCAGTGTAATTGAACCCTCTAAATACATTGGATACTTTAGTGAAAATATGCAGTATAAGATCGTCTCCACTATGCTATATAGGTTGAGTAATCCATCTGTCATTTTTCTTCTTTTTTTTTTCATACTCCCACACTGACGACCACAGGTGTTCCAGGGGTGGATACAGTGCTTCAATGCTCGGTCCCTCAGCCGTTGTTTAGCTTATGTAGCATAATGTGACTGACGCTCTTGTGACAGCATGTGCCGCACGGCATTCTAAGCTGGTGCATCTCTGCAATTTTCTGTTTGATCATTTTCCTCACTGTGCAACCGTCCGAAAAGGAACGTACCAATGTCCTTTTTGTGAGAGTTAGACCTGAGACACTGTGTAGCGGAGCCTTTACGATTACCAAACTGTGACGTTCAATAGCGTTCTCTGCTCTATATGATCACATAAACAAAGCATGGAAACTGTATGGATCCATTTATTGACTGGTAATTGCTTTTTTACAATTCTGCCCCCAGCTAGTATGGTAATTATCATGCCACTGCGCTACGTCTCAGCAGGTAACCACCAAATGAGTGGTAATTTGATGTTGGATAAACACTGATATCAACATTCATGTCATGCCCATCCATTGATTGTTTTCCAATGATGTTAGTCCACTCTCTCTCTTTCTGCTCTCAATTGCAACTGTACCCCTCAATGAATGGGTAGCTCCAGACCTGCTCTCTTAGCCTTGCAGTGGGGCATTTTGCCTGGTGCATCACCCCACCGTTTTCTGTGACCACTGATTCACCCTTTAATTCTTACCTTCCTCTTTATTCATTTCTTCCCTCCCTCTTTTATGCCTCATATGCCTCTGTGATGACATGTCATCGTCCGTGTTGTCATGGTGATGAAGTATCTTGAACGTCTGTGTGTGCATTATGGCCTTCATAAGATGGTATATAAATAATCAACTTTATTAAACTTTTGAGCGTGATTTCTGGCACTCCCTCCATTCCTTCTCCTCCGCATAGATTGCATAGATAAGCATAAATTAACATTCCACAAGAGCACAGAGGGAAGAACAATGAGATGCCATGGTCTTCAATTTCATCCTGTAACCTAATCACACTGGCATTGTTTGTTTGCAAGTATTATGGATCCGTTTCATTTGTGTATTTGTGTGTGTGTGTGTGTGTGTGTTTGGGGGGTCTTTTGTGTGTGTATTTAGTTTGTGTCCAGTTGTGACCCTAGGTCAGGGCAAGACAGTATATCTCAAATAATCTTAATCTTCTATAGCATCGAAAGAGCTTTTAAAAAGAATAAGACCATTTAGTAACACAAAATAAACCTGAATTTATCTTATTCATACATGCAACAACAACAACTTTAAATGCAGCCATTGTGTAAATGACATCTGTCTACTCATGGGATGAAAGCGAGCTACCGTAGGTAGGAAGGTGCAGAATACAGACGGTTTAACAGATGGATGGACCTGAAAGTAGGAGTGTACAAAGCAATAGGCTGGACTGTAGATCAAAGCCAAGATGGATTCAAAGGAAACAAGACAACCGTACATCACAAAGCAGACCTGCAGGAAAAGAATAACTAGCCAGAGATAAAGGGATAGATTGTGAGGAAAATACAGACGGACAGACGGACCTTCATCCCAGATTAGATTAGGTCAACAAAGTGTCATCAGTATATACATGTATGATCAGTATAACATACTGATCATACATTATACCTTCACTCATATTGTATATTGTACAATATGAGTGAAGGTAAAATTATAAATGGTGTGTCGGTAGAGGCTACAAAATGTTTGAGATTAGCATCTGACTGTAAGCTTCTAGATGTTATTTTAATTCAAGGGAGGCCTCCTTGATGAGCCTGTTAAACCTGCATTTACATTCACTTATTTAGCATAAGCTTTTATCCAAAGGGGATTTCCAGGTGAGGCTTGGAACAGCCAAATGGTTCAATCAATTTAGCATACAGTCCATTTACTGCAGTGCTGCAGGACAAAGTTTCCAAAAATAACCACCAGACTAAAGTGCCGGATAGATTAAGGAATTAGCAACAAGAATGAGAGTACCTCTGGTGTAATCATATGGGACTGCAACCCTTCTCTTCCATCCATCGCCTGTAAAAGAAACCCGGTGACCTCTACAAACTGGCTGTTTGTTATAGTGGTGTCTTTCCAGGCTGTCCCTTTAGGGAATGGCTTTGTTTGACACACTAAGGATGATCTTCTGCTTTTTCATTACCAAACCAATGCTGGTAAACTACTGGGGCCCGTCCCCTGTGGAATGAAAGACACAGGAAAGATCAAATAACGAAAGGAGTGAATGAAGGAATGAAATAAGGATGGAAGTATGTAAGGAATGCAGAAAGAAAGAACGTAAAGAGGGAAGGAAGGACTGAGGAATGCATGCTGCAGCTTGATGACTACCCAAACAGCTGGTCTGCTACCCATACAGACCAAGCTCCTTAAATTGACCTTGGTTTGATCCCGCATTTCTGCGCCTATCTTTTTTTATATTTTTTTAAATAAATTTGTTTATTGGAACACGTCACATCAAATATATATCTTGTACGTTTACATGTGTGACCATTGTTTTTTTGTTTTTTTTAACAAACATACAGGTAGAAAAAGGGTTAAAAATAAAAAAACAAGAGAGAAACAACAAAGAAGATAATAATATTGATAATAAAAATAATAATATTAATAAAAATAAGTAAAGAAAAAACCCACCCAAAACATAAAACCCATCCAATCTTCCACCCCAAGTCGGTCTACCTTTCTCCATCAATGTATCACATCCAATAACTCGTATCTATACCTTGACATTGTTGCAACAGTACAACTGGTTATAAAAAATAAATAAATAAAAATTTAGTTTATCTTTAAGTGTCAGGGGTCATGGCTACATTATCAAAATATGAGAGGAGAGGCTGCCATGTAGTGTAGAATTTCCCAGTTGACCCTCTAAGTTAAAATTTGATCTTTTCTAGCTTAAGGAATGACATTAAATCAGTCTCCCAAGACTTATCTGCTGGGGGTTTGGATGACTTCCAGTGTAGAACGATACATCTGCGGGCAATCAGAGGGGCAAATGCTAAAACATTAAATTTCTGTTTACTAAATTCAGAGTGGTTTAGAGGAACTCCAAATATAGCAATAAGTGGACAGGGAGTGATCTATCTATCTGTATCTAGAACTTCAGATATAATCTTGAAGAAGTTCTTCCAGAATCCTGTTAGCTTTGAGCATAGCCAGAAGGTATGGGCTAGGTCAGATGGGACAAAGGCACATCTATTACAGGCCTCGCTGGTGCCAGGAAAAAACTTTGCTAATTTGGCTTTGCTGTAATGCATCCTGTGTAGTACTTTGTACTGTATTAAGTTAAGACGGGCGCAGGATGAGGAGTAATTCACTTGTAATTTGGCCCTATCCCACCAGGAGTATTCAAATCAGATTTCTGGCTTTTTTCCCACTCCTGTTTAACTTTGACCAGCGGAGAGGGGTTGGATTGAAGAATATATGTGTATAACTTAGATAACCTCCTTGTCAGACTTTCAGGCCTGTCAAGAATTGTTGGTAAGTCTGCAGGCAGAGATGGGAATGTGCTGCAATGGTCTTTAACAAAACTGCGTACCTGGAGATAGCAGAAGAAGACAAACTTTTAAAGTCAACAAATGTCCCATTTACAAACAGATCTCGGAATGATGTGATACCTTTCCTCTTCCAGAGTGTAAATGCAGAGTCAAGTTTGGAAGGTAAGAAAGTATGATTATAGCATAGTGGACCAAGGAGGACAAAGTTGACAGGATTACAGGGCTTGAGGTAAAATTTTTGGCTGAGAATGGTAAAGGGGAGCACGTCAGAGCTACAAGTGAGGAGGTGCGGCAGGAGAGGGACTCCATTTTACACCAGTCTAACTCACTCTCATACCACCAGCTGAGTATTTTTTGTATGTTTACTGCCCAGTAGTAGAACATGAAATTAGGCAGGCCCAGGCCACCCTCTTGTCTTAATGCCTGCAGAGTGCTTCTGTTAATTCTGGCAACCATGCCTGCCCACAGGAATGGAAAGATAATTTGGTCAAGCTTCTTAAAAAAGGATTTTGTCAGGAAGAGAGGTAGACATTGAAAAAGGAACAGAAATCTAGGCAAAACATTCATCTTTATAGTTTGTACTCTGCCCGCTAATGACATTGGCAACCTGGACCATCTCTGCAGGTCGGCTCTCACTTTAGTCGTTAGTTTGCTAATGTTATTTTTATGTAACCCTTGAAATGAAATGGTAATGTTAATCCCTATATATTGAAAATGTTCTGGTGAGATAGTGAAAGGTATTTGTCCCTGTGTGAGTGTTTTGGCTTTAGAGTTTATTGGGAAACACACTGTTTTTTGGAGATTGATTTTGTAGCCTGAAAATTTACCAAATTCCTCTAATATCTGTATTATTTTATTAGCACAGGTGATAGGATCTGTTATATAAATGAGTAAATCATCTGCATACAGGGAGACACAATGCTCAATATTTCCCTGTCTGATACCCTGCAGATGTGTTGTTGTTCTCAGCAGAATGGCTAACGGTTCGATAGCAAGGGTGAATAACAGAGGTGACAGTGGACACCCTTGGCGGGTCCCGCGGGACAAGGGAAAGTATGTTGAGTACTGCCTGTTTGTGTTAACACGGGCAAGGGGCGCTGAATAAAGCAGGCGTATCCATGTTATGAATGTCTTCCCAAACCCACATTTTTCCAGCACCTTAAACAAGTACCCCCATTCCACTCTGTCGAAGGCTTTTTCCGCATCCAATGAGAGTACTATTTCAGGCTTCATAGTATTGGATGGGGCAGAGATAATGTTTAATAGATGTCTTATATTAGATGACAGCTGACGACCTCTGATGAAGCCAGTTTGGTCTTCAGAGATTATTAAGGGGAGAGATGTTTCCAATCTCCTCGCCAGTGTTTTTGCCAGTATTTTTGCATAGACATTTAGGAGTGATATAGGCCGATAAGAACTGATTTCAGCAGGATCCTTATCCTTTTTAAGGATAATTTAAATAGATGCCTCAGTCAAAGTTTTTGGCAGTGTTCCTATAGAGAGGGAATGGTTAAACATATCTAATAATACTGGAGAATGGAGAGTGGAGAATTTTTTGAAAAACTCAGATGGCAGCCTGTCGGGTCCCGGTATTTTCCCATTGTTCATTTCCCTAATACTGTCACATATTTCCCCTAAGGTTATTGGTTGATTTAGTGATGTCTGTGTTAAGATATCAATAGTTGGTGTGTCTATGCTGTCCAAATATGTGTCCATGTTTGAGTCTGTAGGAGGGGGTTCAGAAGTATAAAGTTTGGAGTAGTATGCTTTAAAGGCTGCATTGATCTTCACGGGACATGTTGTAAGATCAATCGGCTGATCATTAATTTGAGCTATGTGTCGTGATGTCGCTTGGTGTTTGAGCTGGAGGGCCAGCAGTCGGCTTGCCGTGTCGCCATATTCGTACAGCCTCCCTTTGGATCTCAGTATGCTCCTCTCTGCATTCCCTGTAGAGGTGAGATCAAACTCAGTTTGGAGATTCATTTTTTGTTGGTGCAGCTCTGGAGTAGGATTTATTGCATATTGCCTATCGATTTCAGATATTTTATCGGTTATGTCTGTTTGTGTCTTTCTACGTTGTTTATTAGAGTAAGAGGAGTATGAAATTATTTGTCCTCTGATGGTGGCTTTTAGGGTTTCCCAAAGTAATGAAGAGTTAATTTCTTCTGAATAGTTAAAACACAAAAAGTCTTCAATAGCCTGTGTTATGGTAGAACAGAACACATCATTGGACAGTAGTGATGTATTGAGTTTCCATTGTGGGGTTCCCACTGATGGAGAATCAAATCTGAAATCTATTAATACAGGGGAGTGATCTGATATGACTATTGCTGAATATTCAATGGAGTGAATAGATGGTAGTAATTCTTTAAAAATAATCTATCCTTGAGTAGGCATGCGAGTAGAATGAGTAGGCTCTGGTGTCATTATGTAAGAATCTCCAGGGGTCACAACTTCCATAATCCTCCATGAATGATTGTAATGTTGTTGCCATTTTTGAAAGATTGGTCACTCTGGAGCTTGAGCGATCCAACTGAGTGTTCATTACACAATTTAGGTCCCCTCCAAAAATTAATTGATGTGTATCCATATTTGGAATAGTGGATAAGAGGGTAGCCATGAATTCAGCATCATCAAAGTTAGGAGCATACACACAGACTAATGTAACAGGTAAATGGAATAATCTGCCTGAAACAATGATGAAGCACCCATTACGATCAGGTACTATGCTCTCTGTTATAAACTGAATTTTTTTTTTAATTAAGATGGCAGCCCCTCTGGCTTTTGAATCAAATAATGAGTGAAATACTTGTCCTACCCATGGACGCCTAAGCCTTGTGTGATCATCTATCTTGAGATCAGCCCTGTGTAGTTTAAGATGTTGAACAACTTTTGTTCTCTTTACAGGGCCATTTAATCCTCTCACATTCCATGAAATTAATTAGACCTGTAGCTTATCCATCCTACCATGACTATTTATTTCACTCATGTAGGTATATTAATGTGTAGGATAACTGAAAAGATATGAACAAATAAAGAGTATATGAAATCAGTTGTACACATAACAATATTGAAAAAGAATAAACCCAGCAGCATTAGAACAGTCTGCCAGAGTTTTTCAAAGCCTATGCTCGTCCTTCCTTGGAAACAAGCTGCAGGTCTACTCTACACTTCCACTCCTGGCAATGCAGTATAAACTATCCCTTTATCTAAAACAAGAAGGGATTTGCTCCCATTATTGAAAACATACACTGCAAGTGCACTATAATACATACAATATACATACAATAATACAATACAACATTTTCTATTTTTTATATTTCTACGTTTACCCTATTCACCACACTCAACACAAAACTCGTCTTCACGTTTCGTAGCCTTACTAGCGCTAAATGCGATTCAGGCGTTCTATTAATGATCCACAGTCAGCATGTAATAGCCTATCATTTAGTGTTAGCATATCTCAAACCTTTCAGATGTGGCAGGCAACATTTAGTCTTGTTCTCCATCAGTGTTGGTTGAAAAGTTCCCTTTTATCCGTTTGTAGAATGTTTCTGCTGATTCAAGGGTGTTGAAAAGATGTTTGTCCCTGTTAACAGTGATGCACAGACGAGCAGGGTGGCGTAGGGAGAATGTGATTCCAGCGGTGTAGAGTTTGGCCTTGATGTTCTTGAATGTTGCTCGTTGCTTGGCCAGGCTTGCACTCATATCAGGGAAGAATAGGATTCTGTTGCCATCAAACTTTATGTCTTCCTTCTGTGACCTTGCCCATCGAAGCACCTGCTCCTTATCCTGATAGCGATGGAATCAAACAATGATGGCTCTCGGACGTTCTCCCAAGGAGGGCTTTGGAACTAGTGTACGGTGCGCTCTGTCCAGCTCCGGAGATGCAGGGAAAACGTTATTTCCAATAACTGTTTGGAGAAGCTTCGTCATGAATTCCAACGGTGAACCTCCTTCCAGACCTTCCGGTAAGCCAACGATTCTTCTGGAACGATTCTCAAGGTCCTCTGCTTTGGATGCTAGCCCAGCATTGGCTTTCTCCAGCTGATCAAGTCTTGTTGTTAGCTCGGCTAGCTCATCCCTATGGGTGGTGAGCGTATTTTCAATGGTCGTTATCGTTTGGTTGTGAGAGTCCAATGCCGTGTTGATAGTTTCGAGAGACGTCCGTATAGGTGTAAGAGAGGTGTCTAAAGATGTCGTGAGGAACATTTTGAGTTCTGCAGCCAAGCTTATTTTGTGTTTGTCCAGTTCTTGCACGAGGCTAGCAACGGTTAGCGACTCCGCCATCTTAGGTGCTGATGTTGCTGGAGTTGAAGCCGAATCTTTCACCTGCCACTGTGGTCTCGACATCGTAAAGCCAGTTCAGTTGAATCGTTCAAAATGTCGGCAAGTTTACTTTTCAAATAATGAGTACGGTCATATAGGGTAAACGTCAAAACAGTGCACGAATATATGAAATATACGGGAGCTGTCCCAATGCGTGGCTGACCTCTTACATTGCAAAACCTTTTGGGAAGGCATTGCATGCCTTCCCAAAGAAACATGTATAGAAATTGCACTTTTGTGTGTACATTTGTTTTTTTTGCATTGTGTACATAAATTGCACAGATGAAAGGGGAGTGATAGATAATGGTGAATAATATGGATGACATAGGTGGTGATACTTTGAGTGGTGGTATCTTGAAGAGCTAAAGTGCTGGGTGTGAGTGACACTTGCTGGTAATGACGATATAAATATAACGATACAGCTTTTATTTTGATGATCTTATTTTTTTTCTTCCGACCTGGAGTTTGCTGACAGACACTTACACTTAGCGAAATTGAGTCTGAAAGCAAACCGGTCATACAATTTAGCTGTCCTTCTGTCTGCACCAGTCCTTTCTCTCTGTGGGGGATGGGGCCTGCTCGGGGCTGTGTTTCATTTCATGCGGCATTCGTTTTTATTAAACATCAAACACTTCCTGTGAAAATGGTTTTTGCCCACCTCCATGATCACTTTACTTGTTGTACCTTATGTTAAACTCCAGAGCGAAAACTGCCACCACAACAGCCTCCAGTGATAATGGTGTGCAGAGGTAGCCGCGCCCAGTTGCTTTGTAGACCAGCGTCATTTACCCTTTTAAGTTTTAGCACAAAGGAGTCCAGGGAAAACATTCACACATTATGTTCACTCCCAAATTCAATGATCGGCATTGCCTGGCATGACATTAAACGAAACGACATAATTTTGCTGTGCAATGTTTCACTCCAAGTCAAAAGTCTTAACTGAAGCGAGACATCGAGGGCGTTCCCAGCATGCAATGTGGCGAAAAGCAAGTTCTTTGATCCCATCCTCCCAAATTGATGACCAAAAATGTACGCATCTTTTAATTGCTTTAATTCCTTCCATATTACTATTCATATTCCTACCAACCTAGCTTGTATGTATAGCATTGTAGTTCAAATAGGGTCATGCAGGGGATGTACAGACCTCAGTCTCCGTCGAAGGGCCCCAACACTGTGGAAGACATCATGTGTGATCCCTGTCCCAAAGAAGCCACACCCTAAAGAACTCAATGACTTCCGACTGGTCACCCTCACATCACACATAATGAAAACTATGGAGAGACTGCTTCTGCATATACTCAGACCCCAGGTACGCCACGCACTAGACCCAGTAGGAGTGGACGATGCCATCACATATCTACTGCACAGGACGCATTCGCATCTGGACAAGGGGAAAAGTGCTGTTAGAATCATGGTCTTTGATTTTTCCAGTGCTTTTAACACCATTCAACCCCTCAGACTGGGAGACAAACTCCTGCAGATGGGTGTGGACGCTCACCTGGTATCCTGGATTACTGACTACCTGACGGGCGGCCGCAGTTCGTCAGACTGAAGGACTGCCTCTCCGACACTGTGGTCTGCAGCACCGGAGCACCACAGGGAACTGTGCTCTCTCCTGTCCTGTTTACCCTGTACACATCTGACTTCTGCTACAACAAGGAGTCATGCCACATGTAGAAGTTTTCGGACGATACTGCGATTGTGGGGTGTATCAGGGATGGGCAGGAGGGGGAGTACAGGAGCCTGGTAGAGGACTTTGTGCAATGGTGCAAACTCAACCACCTACAACACTGCTAAGACCAAGGAGATGGTGGATTTCCGTAGGTCTAAGCCCGCTCTGCTGCCAGTCTCCATTGAGGGGGTCAATGTGGAGGCAGTAGGAACATACAAGTACCTGGGGGTACACCTGGACAATAAACTGGACTGGTCAGCCAACACTGATGCGATATACAAGAAGGGACAGAACCGGCTGTACTTTCTGAGGAGGCTACGGTCCTTCAATGTCTGCAGCAAACTCCTCTGGATGTTTTACCAGTCTGTGGTCACCAGTGCCCTCTTCTATGCGGTGGTGTGCTGGGGAGGAAGCACTAAGAAGAGGGATGCCGGGCGACTGGAAAGGCTGGTAAGGAAAGCTGGCTCTGTTGTGGGTGCCGAACCGGAGTGCATCACATCAGTAGCAGACAAAAGGACCCTGAGCAAACTACTCACCATCATGGACAATGGAAGTCATCCACTCTATAACACCTTCATTCAACAGAAGAGCTTGATCAGCTGGAGACTACGCTCACTGACATGCAAAACTGACAGTGACACAACTGTACAATCTGTCAATAAAAAGGTAATGTGATAGACTTTTCTGCATAGTCTTCACCCTCTCAACCACTGCTCTTACAGCCCCCTCCCTACCTCAGCCGGGACTAATTCACTTCAACCTTAATATTGACTGTTTATTGTGTTCATCTCCAAAACAAAACTCGTCCAAAACTCCAAAACTCTATATCTACGCTGCTATGGGTCCTTTCTACCAGGCCTACATAATGTTCCTTATTTAGCCACATTTAATATTTATATCTAATGCTGGTCTCTTAACTATACTTGCACTGTTTTGCCTTACCTTGTTGCACTATCATCACTTTCATAGAGCACCTTACAAACATACTTGAACTCAACTGAATCACAGGGTCAGTCCCTGCCCTGTCACTCATTCTCAACAGCCTCAGCATACTAATGTGGACCTTGTTGTTATTTGTTATTTAGTGTCTTTATCCTTATTCACTTTATCATCCATGTGGATCTCTTTTTTTGATAATCCTGCTTGTGTTATATTTTATTTTTATTTATTTTATTTAACCTTTATTTATCCAGGTGAGTCCCATTGAGACCTTTAGCCTCTTTTTCAAGGGAGCCCTGACATACAGACATAAAGATATTGCACAAAAAAACAAAACATGAAGCATAAAAACTGATCACTTAGACATTACACAAAAATACGACAAAACGTAGAATCACAGCACGTCATTGCACAAAATTTGACGAAACACAAAAACAGAGCACAGAAAAGACAGGTTCAACAGAACATACTTAACACTGGGAAGATTAGATTACAAGAAACAGGTAAGACAAAGTAAGACAGATAATGCATAAAAAGCACACTGAAACACACTGCAAGGTTTGTTTAGTGAACGCATTTACAACTGTCAGATCTAAATTGAGTATTTTTTTTAAATGGTTAAGAGGAATTGCAACAGATAACTTAAGATATTTTTTAAGGAGATTCCAGCACCAGGGAGCCGCATAACTAAAAGCTGTCTTACCTAGCTCAGTCAGTGTTCTTGGAGTGTCTAAGAGTATATAATTATTTGAACGCAAACTATAAGATGAGTGCATTTGGGATAAAAGATCAGAAAGATATGAAGGCAATTTGCCAATAATACTTTTATAAATAAAAATATGCCAATGGGTCCATCTGCGGAGTGAGAGAGAGCTAAAACCAGTCGACTCATAGAGAGAGCAATGATGAGTGTGTGATTTGGCATTTAAGATAAAGCGAAGTGCACTATGGTAAACTGTATTGAGGACGTGTAGGGTTGTTGAGGCAGCATTCATGTATAAGATGTCGCCATAATCCAATACAGGAAGAAAGCTGGCATTTACCAAAGTCCTTCTAGCTTGAAGAGTAAAAAATGCTTTGTTTCTAAAATAAAATCCAACCTTAATTTTCAGTTCATATGCGTATGTTATGTGTGATGTCTCTATGTCTTTGAGCTACTTGGACCCTAAATTTCCCCTAGGGATCAATATAGTTACTATCTATCTCTCTATCTATCTACAGTGAATTAAAATACAGCTGACAATGGAGACAGAGGGGGTGGAGGTACTCAAGAATGCTAACAAGCATCAGGAGTCTGTCCCTTATTAATGAGAGAGACACTCCTGTCTTGAGCTCTTGTTATGCATAACATTTATATTTATGGTTTATGATTGATTGATTAACCTTATTGTTATACATAGAGCTATTGTGAAATGCCATCAACCGGACAAACAGATCTCGAGCCTTGATTCTGATACCGAATATACTGGTTTACCGAATCGCTGTCCATGGTTCTGATACCCGAATGCAGTGAGGCCTGATTTACAGAGTTGCTGTCCATGGTGCTGGAGTATAAAAACCCTCACCTTCATGAAACCTTTATTTTGACTAGAAGCCCGGGGAGCCTAATAGTTAGTTATCATCCTCTCCTCTGCTCTCTCTGTGTGTTACCTGCTCTTTAATGGCAAGCCATTAAATTATTTTGTTTGTGGCTCTGACGAGGATCATTGGCTGTGTGGTCATAGGGACCTGGGGGAGACGATGCCCCTGTTCCTATGGAGAGTGAGCAGAGAGGAGAGCAAGCAGGACCTCTGGCACTTTATACACCGGGCAGAGTAGGAAGAGAAGAGAGAGGAGTGCAGTGGAGGGGAATAAAGATAGACGGGGAAGGAAAGGGCAACAGATGGTCATGGAAGTAATACAAAGATACAGCGAGAGAGAGTGGATCTAAGGTACAGATACACACACAGCGGGGCCTATACCAACAGAGCCATGGAGACAAATAAAGAATGGACGACACACAGAGAGCGAGTGAGAGAGGGATATAAAACAAAGACAAAGTACAGAGCCAGAGAAACAATCAGCTGGTGGTGGGTGTAGTGGAAATACGTAAGAGAGGGAGATAGGGGGGCCAGGTGGAGCCTAAGGCAGTGAAGAGAAGTGTAAGGCAGGGTTCCTCTCTACCTGTGGGAGATTAGGGGGTATGCATCCAGAGTGATTAATAGGTTGCCTGCCAATTGCTGGTCCTGGTCTCCCCCCCCCCCTTTATGAATAATCACCTCCCTTAGTCACTTACAGAGAGAGTGATGTGTGCAGGAGTTGGTGTTGGTGCCACCACCCACATAAATAGTGATGGGGGGGTGGAGGCAGGATTTACAACCAAGTGTGACTCAGGGAATATGTGTATGAATGCATGGGAGGGAGAGAGAGATTTTTATTTACAACCTATATGGTAATGTGGGCGTGCATATAGACAGGTCGAAACATACACTTATTGAATGTCAGGGTTAGACCCAGAACAACTCCTCAACTGCAGTCCAAAGTGCTTGGATTCTGGCCACTAACACAACACAGCGTATGCTTGTACTTATACATCACAAGAGAGGATGTTATCGTGTTAACGGTTTTAGATACTACCCCCCCCCCCCCCCCCCCGAACTTTAGAGAAGTCATACAAATCATTGATATGGATTGATATACAGATGTGGCAGAATTATCATTAACAGACGGATTATCGATTATGAGGAATTCACTTCTACGGATCCCATGACTTCTTACCCATAGCACTCATAGCAATCAAAGCCCTGCTGGCACCATGATATTCATTTAAATTCTGTGAATAGTAATGAGCCTTCCTAATTTACTTCATGAAACCTGGGTGGGAATCCAATTATCATCAGCTTTTTCAGTAAGCTGCTTTCCGGAAAGCACAGAACATGGTTATCTTAGTGAAGATAATGTCTAGCCCTCTAGTGTATTACTGAATTGAACAAGGATTAAACACCCGATATAAACTAGGTCGACATGGTGCAGTGCACCGCGGCGAACAATGGAGAGATCAACCGGGGGCTGGTGAGGTCTGACTTGGTTATCGTTGACTGGGTGAAGAAGGATCATAGGCTGCGACAGTCAAGAGGAGCTCATTTGACTCGCTCATCAAAACGTGGTATTTAACACGCTGTTTAACGTGTTAAATACCCATCCAAAACGCCATCTTTTACACCATTGTAGAGTTGCCCACAACAATGCCCTAAAAGACGTCAATTTGAACCTGTAGCAATTTACAGGGTCGTATGTGGTGTTTTGAAAGGTCAACAGCCAAATTTGATACCGATTGAAATCAATACGCATCAACAATGATGCTGATTGTGATTTGTGACCCTATTGGCCATCCGTACGTGCGTCTGTCCCGGTGTGCGTGTGAAATGTGCATGCAAGGTGCATGGTAAGTGCAGCCAACAGTTGAGACCAAAAAGACCCAGTTTCAGGGGGTGACTAGGAGCTCTTGCATGGTAACAAAAATGTTCCGTGACACTCCATATGGTAGTGAGGGTCTGGTTCTGTCTGTATATATGTATGCTCTTCCTGTGAGTCTGCCTTCCAGGTATTCAAATCATGATTGTTAAAAAAAAAAGTGGATGGATTGGTGGCTGTGCTTCCTGTCTGTAAAACTAAAAATACTCCATTCTGATTGGCTGCTGTTCGCTCCGTAGGATTACCCTAGCAGTTGTCTGATGTGGAGCATGGCGTGGGCGCAGATCGTTGTAGTGATTTGCTGCTGTGCTGTCTGGGTGGTTCATGTGTTATTCCAACTCATCAGTGTCTGTGCTAACACAAGTTGAGAGGGACAACTTCCAGAGCTTCCTCCCAACATTAGTTATTCACCAGAAGACCACCTGCGTGCTCTGCATCCCAATCCTCTGTGCCTCTCCTCGCTTCTGCCTTCTGTCCGCACTTTGCCTCCCTCTCTGTGGCTCCCTCACCCTCCCTCTTCCTAGATATGTTCCTTCTTCTTTTCTTTTACCACTCATTCTCTCCTTTTCTCTCTCACTCACTTGCTCTATCAACCCCTCTCTTTCTGTTCCTCTTCTAATTATAACAATTTCAGATTTTACACTATCTCTCCCTCTTGCTCTCATCCTCTCTGTCTCCTTAATTGTATGGCCGAGCTCTCTCACACGCTCTATGTCGCCATACCATACTCTATCCTCTCCCTTTTTTAATATCCCACTCTATTTATTAATTACTCATCGTCCAGCTCATACTTTCTCTTACCCTCACACGGAGACTGGGAGAAGGAGGGAAACAGAAAGTCCCTCCTCATTGGTTGGATCAGTCCCCTCCAAAGACCAGTTAACAGGGAATATCAGCCAATCAATAGCATGTGAATCCACAAGCACAAAGTGACTATTGTGGTAAGTAAGTCGTGCATTTGTGTGTGAGCAAAGGGGGTAGCGGGGGGAATAAGTATATAATGGCATGTTATCCTTCCCCAGCCACAGTAGGGGGTTTAAGCTGGCCTTGTTTCTGGGGCTAAATGGGCTCTTTGGGTGGCACAGACACTTTCTTGCCTGCGGTTATAGAGCCTGGCTTCCAGAAGGGTCATGTCTAAGCAGCCTCACCACAAAGGCATCATGAAGCCTCTTTATCACTCTGGTAGGCCTGATCGTTCCACATCTCATCATCTGGGATCTAGACTAAACTAACTAACTAGCCACTAGCACATCCATGAGCACATGTGATGTGGACGCATTATGTTTCCAATACATGATTGGAAATAGAAAGGAAATGGCAATTGATGAAAGGTTTCCCAGGTAGCTTATCGGCAAACAGCAGCGTCCTCCCTGTTGTCTCCATATCTCGTGTCTGTTTTATGTGCTTTCACACCTTATGATTGCTTAGATAAATCTGGATTGGACTGCGATGATGCATTAGCTTTGGCACTTTAGAGAATGACACGCTGCATGCTTTGCCCTTAGAGCTTTGTAAATCAGATATCCCCCGTCCCCGTCCCCCCGTCCCCCCATCCCACGGGCTTCCTGAATAAGCAACGTCGGCGCCGATGACACAGAATGACACTGCAGATTCCCGCTTATCGGATGATGCTGTCGTTCCGGTGTGCGCGGCCGTCCGTCACGCTGTGAGCTCCCGCCTCTGACGGCGGACCCCGGGACGCCGACGTGAATCAATAGGTTCCAGAACCCTCTGCACCCCCCCGCCGGAGCCCCCTGCCTCAGTGATGGCATCACTGAGGCATCACCTTTTTTCTGTTTATTTATTTATATATATATTTTTTTTTTTTTTTTTAAACAATCACCACCTGCCCACTCTGTCAGACCTGAGGCATCTTCTGAGAGATCACTGCTGAGGACTGCTGTCAAACCCAGGATGAGTCTGTCACTGGGAGGGAGAGAGAGAGAGCGAGAGAGAGAGAGAGAGAGAGAGAGAGAGAGAGGATGGGAGAGATTACTGTCTAGGGGGTCTCTTACAACAGCCATGTTTGAAGCCAGGGGGGTCAGGGCCCGAGGTTGCTCCTCTCAGACATCAAAGTTTATCAGCAGCTGTCTATTGTAGTTCTTTCTGAGATGCAAGGGTGATGCCAGTGGTACACAACAGTGGAACGCGGAACCTCACTGTGGGAATTAAAAATTGTGTTTTTTTTCAAGGGTAAATAAAGTCACAGAACAAACAATTAATCACTGGCTGTGCAGGGTTGAGTTATCTACCTGTGTCTTGCTGAGATAATAAATGGAATCGCAGAGAGCAAGCAGATGGATCGAGGTATCGTCAGCAGAATTCTGTGTGGGTATGGGTTTAAAGGGGAAACTCCCAATGGAGCACTTATTCTTCAAACTTCATGGTTTTATCTCCAAAGTCATTTTGGAATGGTTAACAGGGTTAACATATGAGCATCCATGCTGCAAATGTTCAGATGGTATCACCATTACCACTGTTCCACCAGGACCAAACCTGGGCAGCAGCCTCTATTTATGAGACCAAAGGGAACTGGGGAAGAATAATTCTCAATTTGCCATAAAGGTGAATTGAATTGGACGGCCATTTTCATGGACATAAATTCCCCCTCATTGAGAAGAATGATATTTGGCTAGCGGAGTGTCCTCTGACACTGGTCCTTTTGTACCAGCAGACAGCTCTCGCTCTCACCCTTGCGGGGGGAACAGCTGTTTATCTTCCCCGTCTGACTGCCAATGAGATGAACGCTGAGCTGTATTGAGCGTCGCTGGGGTACCGCCACGAAACAATCCTCTAGCATGGCCCGTTGTTTTTTGCCTGTTTTTGGGTGTTATTTTACCGTTTGTTTCTTGGTTCTGTGGTTTCTTTGTAGAACATTCCTATTACGATGATTTGCGGCTTTGTGTTGCCACATCTATTCATGTTGGTCTCTCTTCCATTCTATCATATAAATCCCCTTATTCAGTTCCCTTTTATTTCTCTTTACTATTTGATCATGTCTCTTATTTTCACCCCTTCCCCTTTGCACAGAGGTGGTCCAGCTCAGCCTGCCCGAGGAGCAGCGGATCAGCGTTTCCACGGTAACGGTGGGCCTCAGCATGGTGCTATCCTGTGCCATCCAGGGGACACTGCGCCCGCCCATCATCTGGAAAAGGAACGGCATCATTCTCAACTTCTTGGACCTTGAAGACATCAACGTGAGTGCACGTTTGGTGTCACCCCGATTTGAAGAGTAATCACATCCTCTCTTGCAGCCTGTCACTCTGGATCTGTCTCCACCCACCCCGTCTGGGCTCCACCCAAAGTAATCTGTCTCCAGCCAGCTAATATGTCTCCACCCACTGTGATCTGTCTCCACCCACCCTCATCTTTCTTCGCCCACTCTTATATCACAGTCTCTAACTACTGTAATCTGTCCCTGCCAGTTTAGATCGGTCTCCACTTACTCTAATCCGTCTCCACTCACCCTAGATGTCTCCACCTACTCTGATCTGTCTCCACCCACTCTAATCGTATTGATACAATTACAATTGTATAAAATACTGTGTGTGTTACGATGGCCGATCCCATACCGGCCACTGCGGGCAACTGTAGCCTGCTCTCACCAATAAGGAAGGGAGCACTAGCATAAAGCCTTTGGTTAGCTTATGTGTGCAGAAGGCACTGCAGAGCAGAACAATTAATAAAGATTGGCATTTTCAAAGAACATCTGCTTATGTCAACAGTGTAGCTGTGAAGGTCTCATTGTTAGTATAAGCCAGAGAGGGCAAATTACTAGTTTGACATTTCCAAAACACAGCAAAATAGGTGCGACCAGAGTTGACAGTAGCCCTTCCCATCGCTTTGAAACCTGTTTCTTTCTTCACAATGATATTCTTTGTATAAAAATAATGTTAATTTCATAGACAGACATAGTAAAAAAGCAAAAGCTAAAAAAGTTTAACACAATTACTCTTTGAAGCACCGCCAAATTGCTGACATCTCCAAAGTGCTCCTGTGAATTTAGTGTTTGAAAACACAGTTTCTTACACTGCTTTGCCTCAACTGTACAACGCCGGCGAATACAGCATTTTGGACTGCTTTTGAAGGCCCTATTGAATGTGTCAAATAGTGTGTAAAAAGTAAGCAGAAACCTTCATTACCCAATCAACAATAACCAAAGTCAGACCACACCAGTACATCAATGATCTCTCTATCATTGGTGCTGTGCATTCACTTCCCTACATTATGTACCTAGGCTATATCGGGTGTTGAATACATGTGTGCAGTAATGCGTTCAGTAATACACTGTAGACTAACCATTATTTTCACTTGGATCACCACGTTTTGTCTCTGTTTAGTTCTAAGAAAGTAGAGTATGGATTTCCCCCAACAACAACTGTGTTCAGTGCGAATTGAAGGTCTGTTACATAGGTCTATATCTAATTTTCTTGATGTTCAGTGTGGCTGTTTTACCAGATGCTCTTTTCATTTACATTAGAAAATCATAAATGACGATGGTTGAAAAGTGTTATGTTCACATTTTTTTATGAAATATAAACAAAATAGACTTAACATACAGAAATGAAGAATGACATTACATGATCGGCAGTGGGCGTGTTCCACAGCGATGTGGTGTGCAATTTACAGTCACACTCAATAGGCAACTTGTGTTGCCTATTTTTATTTATGCTATGTTTAAAAGGCAACCAAATGAAAACGTAATTTTCTCGCCATGTTTAAAGCAATTGTCAAAGTATCTGTATTATAAGTATATATATATATATATATATATTTTTTTTTTATTGATGTGTTCAATAGTGTGTTCAAAAGCAGTCCAAACGCTTTATTTTTCGTTGTTGTACAGGTAAGGAAAAGGGGAGTAAAAAACCCCACTAAATTTACAGTTGCATGTCTAAAATTAGTATTTTGACCTGCCATAATGTGCGTACGCGAGCTAGTGTGTGTGTATTAATATTCCCATTAATACATCAAGTGCTTCAAGAGCCATGAGTGATCATTAAAGCATGTCTTCACATTTATTATCCCTCAAACTGCACAAAACAAAGGACAACAACCTGAAAAACAATATATTGTAACGTGATTATAAGCAACCTTAAAAAAATCAATCAAATATATACAGCCCTGCAGCATTTAACAGCCACATCCAAGCGGTCTGAGTGAAACAAGAAAAACCCAGAAGCAGATTAAACAGATTGCTACATACGGGTTTTCAGGCTATGCCTCTCACCACCGTTAGGTCTTATGTAGATGGTCCTGAGGAGACCAGCAGAGAGAGAGATGGCACAATGCACCACCTGACCACAGGTTTACCTTCAAAGGTTGAATGCTCTCACACTGTGTGTTAGTCCATGGGTCTGGCCGGACCATTCTGAAACACTGCTGGTGGACATGGAGCGAGGGGGAAAGGGAAGGGGTGAGACACACAGAACCATCCCCAAGGGTTACGTAGCGTTAACGATCTGTTGCCATGGAGCTCAGAGGGGCTGTGCTTGGAGGTGGGAGTACGATAAGAAACAGACAGAGAACAAGATGATATCAGGGGGATAATTGGACCTAGGATCTATACAGCACACACACAAATGTACTACAAGAATTAAATATGAAAGGGGAGGGTTTGTATTTCAAATTAGTGTTTTGTGATGGCAGTTTATTAGCATTGAGTGTCAATGAGAACAACAATTTACCTCACTGATGTCCCCCCAATAAATCATATTGGGTCGCTGAACGTTGACAAAGCTTGTTTTTGTTTTTGTTTTTATGGGATTAATGAAGAAATATAGTATATCAAACAGTCACAGTTTGATATACATTTGGTTATTTATCGACTTACATGTGGAGACAACAAAGGATATTTGATTTAAGCTCTGTGTGTCCCTAAATGTATAGTTTTACATAGGAAATCATTTGGTTCAGGATGAGAAATTTTAATTGAAATTAATTCAATGCAAGATGATATGGATGCTCAGTTTCAATCACATTTATCCCAAATGCAAATCATATAGACACATACAGATATCAATTATTGTGTGAGTGTGTGTGGTTCTGATTGGACTCTGGGGCTGGGTGAGGCTGCACACCTGTTGCACATTGAGCAATCAGTGTGCACAGGTTAAACCAGCCGTCACCCCACACACACACACACACACAAGGAGATCTCCTACATGGAGACATGGCCTGGTGCTGGACACACACTCCCACAATCATCATATACATGTTTGCATCATTTGCACAAGAAACAAGAAAAACCTCCACTTTCCATTGAGTTGACCTCTAATCAATAAGTTTATCAGCAAGGATACAGCCACTGATCACTTCCTCCCACACTGTGATCGAGGACCAAAGGGAGGGTCTACAGTCGCCGTGACCCTACTTTTATCATAACCAGCGGTCAAAGTCATCATGTTCGCAACATAAATTCGGGGGCAGCCATTAATAACTGATCATTATACCAATGAGCATTTTGCGCATTTTGCCCTCGTCAAGTTTATTGAAAACATCCTTTCACACTTTTTCGACCATCAAGTAGAAAAAAAAAAAACACTCCTTGTTTGGCCCCATATTGTGAAATAGTGCCATGATACCGCCCCCCCCTCCCTCCACCCACCACGCTTCACCTCCACCACCGTCTCCACCCCGTGCATCTGCGGGACGGCGCACTATTTAATGTCTTAATCCGTGTGACGCTGGGAAGCCGGCACTCCCCAGGTGACCACTGAATGCTGCACCCACAACAACTGGCGTCGTTCATCAGCCTAATGGCTTTTATATTTTTAACCCCTGCCATTAGTCAGGCGTAGGCAGCGCCGCGACACACGGGGGAAGGAATCGAATCCCCCCAGCACATTCCTGGGCGCGACGGGGACACCCGTTGATTCATAGCCCCTCTTCCTCTCCCATCACTCTCCCTCACTCTCTCTTCTGTTTTCCCTCTCTGTCTTTTATTACCCCCCCCCCCCCTACTACCTGTCTTTACTTTCTTGTCTTCCTCTTCTCCTTCTACCTGAAGTTGCTTTTGTGTCTCTTCTAACTTATTTTACCCCTCTCCCCCATGCTTGGCCCTCTATGTCTCTCTCTTGCGCTCTCTTTGTTTTCTTCTCGGTGCATCTTGCACTATGCGTGACTCCACAATTGCCCTCCTATGTTGCACACACTATGTTTTCATCTGCCACACTTTCACCCCTCCCACCCTTTTATCCTCTCATTCTCACAAACTCACTCCCTCCCCTCTTCTCTCTCTCTCGCTCTCTCTCTCTCTCTCTCTCTCTCTCTCCCCCCTGCAGGACTTTGGGGATGACGGCTCCCTGTACATCACCAAGGTGACCACAATCCACATGGGGAAGTACAGTTGCCATGCTTACGGCTACGAGGACCTCCACCAAACACATGTTCTGCAGGTGAATGGTCAGTAACGCCTCCTTACTTACCTTTATAGTGCTGGGAAGTACACTGATGCTACAAAGTAGAAGACAGGAGATTGATTATGATAGTGATCACTTATTTGATTATTATGAATTATTTGAACATTACAGTGTCCTGTCCTGCTTACAGTGTAATTACACATGTAACAAGCTTTAACGTGTAACACGTTAAACAACCTGTTATAGCATGTACTTTACATGTCCATACACAGCCCATAAGAGATAAACAATGCAACACATTTTTAACATTCAATGAGTTGAGGTTGCATTCAGACAAAATGGCGTAAATACAATCCAATTAGGCCTGGGCAATAAAACAATCAATTATCGTATCGTGATAGACTTTTGATCAATATCAATATAAAACATGTTCAATATATATCGATAAGAGACTGGACCACCAAATCTAGCAGCTGGGTTTGTTACACAAACACGGTTCCATACTTATTTACAATATTTGAGTATATAATAATATAATATAATATCTAACCCCCAACCCTCACCTCAATGCTTAACTACATGCTTTTCCATAACGTTATCGCATATTAAGTGCATACATGCTGTGTGTTGTTAAAGGATATATCAGAGGAGAGAGAGATATACAGGCAAACACAGACACACAGACGTACACACAGGGTGTGTTTAAGTAGCAGCAGGCAGGGTATCAACACTCCCACTCAGTCTAATCATTTGCATAGGGCTTCTCTCTCCTTCTCCCGATTGCTTAGCCAGCCTCGGGAACGCGACGAAGAAGAGCATTTAAACGCCCCCCCCCCCCCCCAACATTATAGCATGCACAACATGGGCGCACACACGCACGCACGCACGCACGCACGCACACACACGCACACGCACACACACACACACACGTGCATACACATAGATGCATAGCCACAGACACAAACAACCACACACACAAAGTAAGACACCCACATACGAATACAAAAAAACAACCACGCCCACACACATACACCGTCAAAGTCCTGAAGAAACAGATGCACACACAGTTCGGCAGCCTTTGTTTCCACGAGGAGCAACATGCAAGACACAACATAAAAGAGGAAATTATTTTCAATTTAGCCCTACAATAAGCCTAATTGTTATTGTGTTGTGCAAGAGGAAAGGTTCATAAGAAAGCAATTGAGATGTGCCATATACCTGAGCATGAGTGTAGCCTGGCAGATTGGGGTGGGAGTGGGAGGCCAGGGTTCATACTGGGGATTCAGGGTTGCCATTGAAATGGTGGATTACCATATCATTATTTGTTATTGTAATTAATTATTTTGTGTGTTGCTTTTTTTTTCACTTAAGGATTCCTCATGGATGCCACTCAATAGATGAACTATTAATGTAATGCTTGTTAAGACCCTATAAACCGAAATGTTTCGTGCATATTAAACATTGAACAGCCTTACTGTCAATACGATACATGTCTTATTCAAGCTAATTAATTATTATTCCAATGTAATTTAATTGAATGAATAATTAGCAGCAGGCTTCTCCCAGTTAGATTGTAATTAGAGGGGAGGCAGCAGCAGCTCCCATGACTCTGCAGCAACAAGAAGACTGCAAAACAGGAAACTCTCATATGATGGGATTTAACTGGACGTGAAAGTCGACCATTTCAAAATGTATGCTCCGAGTTACTTTGTTGATCCAGGGGCGCAGATTGTTGCATGTAGTCACTACAGGTCCCAAACACCACCTGTATATACATCATATCTATAATGCATATACTTTGTGTATATATTTCATTAGTGAAAAGGGAGACCTACTACAAAACATCCTACTGTTTTGGTGTTCCCCTCCCACCTGACTCCCTGGTGGCGAGAGGTGGGGATGTCCGGCCCGCTGGGGAGGGGCACGCTTGGAGAGCAGCCCCTCCCTGGAGAACGTGTGAAGGGGGGGGATCACGTTAGAAAGCCATTTCATACAGGGCTCAGGAATGGTGCTGTGGAGCACCCCCAGAGCTCTGGAGTTATGGTGTTATGTGGGTTTGTGAGTGTGGGTGTATGAAGTAACCCATAGGAATCCTGGTCTACCATGACACAGTTTGTTTGTGTGTAATTATGTTTTCACTGCCTCTTGTGTGTCCTCTGTGTTTGTCTTTCTAGTGGGTGTGTGTGTGTGTGTGTGTCTATATAATATTTATCTATGTGTGCAGTCCCACCAGTCATCCTGGTCTACCCGGAGACCCAGGCCCAGGAACCAGGAGTGTCTGCCAGCCTCCGTTGCCATGCCGACGGCATCCCAAACCCAAAACTCATTTGGCTGAAGAACGGCTTGGATCTTCAGCTGCGATCCTCCAAACAGATCTCTCTCATAGGTGAGCCTTCCTGTGTGTGTGTGTGTGTGTGTGTGTGTGTGTGTGTGTGTGTGTGTGTGTGTGTGTGTGTGTGTGTGTGTGTGTGTGTGTGTGTGTGTGTGTGTGTGTGTGTGTGTGCCTATCCACACATGTTTATCAACCAGTTGCCATTGGCTCATCTTTCTATGTATGGCTGGCTGGCTGGCTGGCTGGCTGGGTGTGTGTGTGTGTGTGTGTGTGTGTGTGTGTGTGTGTGTGTGTGTGTGTGTGTGTGTGTGTGTGTGTGTGTGTGTGTGTGTGTGTGTGTGTGTGTGTGTGTGTGTGTGTGTGTGTTTTTATGTTGATCTCGCTGGGGTTTATTATTCATTTTGTTGTGTTTACTCCGTATCTCGAGTCTCGATTTCAAGTACCATCGCTTCGCCCTCAGAGATAAACAGCTTCCTGTTATGCGACGCCACCCGTCACTGTGTCTAATGAAAAACCATGGAAACATTGTGTCGTCGGGGCGACAGTACATCATCCATCATAAAAGGAAATGTAATCCTGTCAAGGTGGATATAAATAAAACTGAAGCAGGAGAATGGAACTTGAATAGAACTTTGGGACTTTTGGGACTCTGTGTGGATGTAAAAGTGAAAGTTAAACTCAACGTCCAGTAAACGTCCGTCCTCTCCTACTGAATTGGAAACAGCTGAGTTGTGAAGGAAGGAACAAGTCTACTCATTTAGAATCGTGAAAATGGTGGATTGAAATTCCTGAATAAATCAAATGAATAGCCTTTACCCGCGCCCGTCTCAGTAGGGTAATTTTAAAAGGTATTTCTTCAATGTCAGTTGTAAAAGAGAGTAAGAGAGAGGAGAGGGAAGCTCCTCTTTATGGCTTAGTTCTCATTAACCCAGAGTTTTATTGGCAGTGTTTGGACCATTACCTGTGTTAATAGTCTGTTACCCAGCCTCCTCAAACACTCAAACAAAGAGGAGGTGTTGCAGGGTTCGCTAACGCATAAACAACAGGATTGCCGCAGACTCAGAAGACACTGTTTCATCTGGCTAATCACAAGACTTTGCTCATAGTTTCTGAAAAGCAAGTGCATTCGGACAGGTTTGTGTGTGTGTGTGTGTGTGTGTGTGTGTGTGTGCGTGTGTGTAGGGGGGGAGTGGTGTGTCTGTGGGCAGGGGGGGTGGGGGGTGTAGGGTAGAGTGGTGTGTGTGTGTGTGTGGGGGGGGGGGGGGGGGGTGTACCAGGACACAAACAGACAAATTAGCGACATTTTCTTCTGAATTGTTTATGGATATTAGGCTGCATGGTTCGAGGTTGGCCAAGGCTGTGTGAAGCGGGTGGATGGAGTGCTTGCGAAGGGAAAAATGCTGTGCACAGTACGCCGACTAAGTATTACTAAGTCTTTGGCACGTGCAATTAATTAGCAAGCAGATGTATTATAATCTATTAATGTACGCACTCGTGCTGTTGGAAGGAGGTTTGGTGTGTCTGTGCGAGCGTGTGTGTGTGTATCCGTGTACGTGTGCATCGGTGGAGATTGTTTTGTGTGTGTGTGTGTGTGTGTGTGTGTGTGTGTGTGTGTGTGTGTGTGTGTGTGTGTGTGTGTGTGTGTGTGTGTGGTTTAAGGTCGAGAGACTCAAAGGGTAGACATGAAAGATGCAGATAACAAGTAGAGATAGAAATGAAGAGAACCCCAGAGAGGCAGATAGGGAGGGAGGTAGAGGGGGGAGAAAGGGGGAGAGGCGGTTAAGGAGGGGGAGAAAAGGGGAGGGGTAGATGGGCAGAAAGGGGGAGGGGCAGATAGGGAGAGAAGGGGGGGAAGGGGAGAAAGGAGGAGGGGCAGATAGGGAGGAAGGTGTTTAGGGAGAAAGGGGAAGGGACAAATAGGGAGGGAGGTAGATGGGGAGAGAAGGTGAGAGGAACGGAGAGAGGGCTCTTTCCCCCTTGCTAGACAAACGGCATGATAGCGCTGCATAGCGTCATCTTACATAGCGTCATGTTACATAGCATCATGTTACATAGCAATAGCAATAGCATAGCAAACTGTTAAGAATAAAGAGACATCCGAACTTATAACAAAACAGAATTTTCCCATTACAACCCTTATTATATAGAGTTAGGCAGTTCTACTCTCATACTATGGAAGCTGTGTGTCTTATGAACATTGGATCACTGCCGTAACTGAGTCAGACTCGGACCGATGACCCTTTGGGACCAAATAGAAGACTTCTTCATTATTCAAATCAGATTAAAACTGAAAAGGATTAACAATTAGTTTAGTTTCCTGGCGATTATCTGGCATTTATTGTGCCACTAAGTACTTCTAAAAGGAGGTAATCTACGACAGCATCAAGTAGCCAAGGGTCAAGGGATGAGGTTCCATGATTTATTTATGAATTGGATTTAGTTATTTGGTCTGTGAATGTAAAGGTCATAGCTTACAAGTTATGGTCCTTTTACATCAAACGTGATTGTTAAGTTGCCATTTTTTCCCACACCAATTAAATATTTGCAATTCATGGAGCTGATTGCAGCTGACTGAAGCTCCTTAGTTATGTGAGGAGCCTGTCAGTGTCCATGGTGCTGGAGCCACTTTGGACACTTCTTCCTGCTATATCGGTTGATTGCACTCTTCCACTTTAACTGCCTGTTAACTAATGTCGGCAACGTTAGTTCTAACTTCTGTAGTACACACGACAAAAGGACGTTCTTAATGCGACCTACTGTCTAACAGATAAATGTCTCTGACACGGCATATCTTTTGACAATTGATTATAAATATTCTCAATAGAGTGTTGGGCCCATTTATAAACTGTGATTCATGGTAAACAAAAGCTGAGCCATTCTGCAGCACATTATTCACACAGTGGCTAGTGTGTGTGTGTGTGTGTGTGTGTGCGCTTCTGTGTGTGTTTGTGAATTTGTGTGTTTTCATTGGTGAATGGGATACATGCAAATATAAAGAGCAAAGAGTATGGCGACAGTAGCCGCCATTAAATCCAGCGCCATTGTGCAGCCTTCCGTTCCCAGCCATACCAACATTTAGTTTTCCACATTAAGCATTTCAATTGGCAGAACACACCACAGGTTGCTGCTGCCGGATTACATTGTCTACCTACAATACATGTACAGCCACCGTAAGCACATGGGGGCTATTGATTACTAATTCAATTTATGTATCTGTTTGCTGTTTCCCCGAAGGTCTTTGGATTTAACCACCTTGGGGTGCAGGCTTAGAACAGCTGTTATGACAGACAACCCACCACCTCCCCCCCAGTCCAAGCTCCACAAGCAGGGCCCGTGAAGGCTCATTTAATGTGTGGCTGCCCTGGGTGCTTTCCATAATAATTGATCAGAACATAATTATGATTTATATGTAATTGAATAACTTGTCTTATTTAACATAGCCGTGCACCGAGGCTAAGTTGTGTTTTTTAACATACAACGCATTACACACATTGCCACCATGATAAAAGAGAATTTAGCAACCAAGTGCTGTTATCAGGAGCCAAGAGATATTTCACTAATGTGCAAAACTTTCATCAGCGGCATGCAACTGCTTGCTCTTTTTGGACGAGTCAGTTGATTCAAACGAGAAAAGCATGGGGGAAACGAGAAGGGAGAAATGGAGAAAGAGAGACAAACATGTATTATGATTGGATTTGAAAGAATTACAACAGGATTTCAGTTTAATTTTGCATTCAGAATAACCTCTTGCTATGCTCTCTGATACACATGGGTCAATTAGACCAAAGTAGAGAGTAGAGAGAGAGAGAGAAATGGAGCAAACAAATTATATGGTTATAAAAGTAAGACAGGATATCTTATAAAAGGAACGAAAAAAAAGTGTTGGACGTGATTACAGTAGGATAGTGTGAAAGGAGAGTCATTTTTCTGCTTCCAGTGAATGCAGACCCGATGACAATTCAAATGGCCTCACAAACCCGTGTTCATGTATGTCACAGTTAATCTACAGTCGTTTACATTTTAAAGGGTTAGCGTTTCCTGCATAACCTCTTCTAGACCCATTTGACAGGAGTGTTGTTGCAGGACATACACAAGTGTCACTCATGGCACTACTTTGAGCCTGCTACTTTTATTTACCATTGCACGGGGAGTACACCTAACATAACACAATAACACACTGACTGTTGCTGGCACACAAATGAAACACAACTCCCAATGTTAATGTGTGGGTGTGTAACAAGGTCCATGGTACACGCCACCTGCAGTACTTTCAGGGCTTAGCCTGGACCTCTGTGGGGTCTCTGGGGGGGGGGTTACCCCAAAAAAAAATTTAAGAAGAAGCTTTTATGTTTTTTTATGTTGTTTTTTTTTTAAATATAAATAGTTGTTAGTAATAAGTATGAGTATTGAATAGAAGCAGAAAACTTCACAACTGCCATCATTAAACATGTATTGACATCTGTATCAGTACCAGCCTAGAGAAAAAACGTAAAATATATTTTTGTTAACATTAGTTTATCGAAATATACAAATTTCTTCACTCACATACACACGCACAAATGCACGCACACGTACACACGCACGCACACGCACACACAAACAATGTTCTGATACAGTTTGTGCAGTGTAGTGCAATGAAAAGCCCTGTAACCGGTTCTCTCTCGCGCTCTCTCTCCCGCTCACTCGATCACTCACACATAATGTGCCCGTGTCAAGTAGTGTGAAGTACGAGTGTGAGCTACTTCTTGAATGACACTCAGAGGACCCAAAACGTTTTTTGATCAACGATGTCATATGATTTCTGAGGGTTTTAATGCATGATCAGAATGACAGATGGTTAGATCCAGGCTTTTCTTCTGATACCTTTTTTTGTAAAAATAATACAAAAATAACGTTGGCTCGTGGATCAGGGGCCATTAATAAAATATTAGGGGCTGTAGCCTTGGACGCCCAGGCCCCGACACACTGCTGGGGTCTACACATGGTGGCCCTGCTATGACAGCTCTGGGAAAAGGGCCATGGTCGGTGTGTGTTGTCTTCACTAGGTTAGTGTACTGCCTGGCCCTTGTACATAAAAGTAGCAGACTCAGGTTAGTGTCAAGAGCCACAGTCTGTGTATGTCCACCAATGACACCTCTGGGAAAAGGATTGGCTAATATGGTTACCCGGTCACCTGCTGATTTAACAAACATGTTTTTGGGCTGAGAGTTCAAGACAGGATTTATCAGTGTTATCCCCATGGTTACGACCCACGACGACTTTGTGATTCCTTTTTATAACCGTTGTTGTGTAGGAGGGTAATAATGAGCGATGTTCATGCAATGAGCCACACACCATGCCTTTATACTATAAGGGTCCAAGAAGCTTGGGCTCTCTCTGACATGACAGAAAGGTGGAACGTTCACAAACGGGTTGGCGGACCCTGGCAACAACATGACACCTGTTTTCTCTAAATGGCAGTGTTATTCGAGTATTAGTGACAAAATGCCATGGTTATCTATGTCGCCGATCATACATGACATATTACCTAGTTTATAATATACTATATACGGTTTTGGTTTTACTGCCCCCTTAAGCTTTGATGTGATACACACGCCCTATGCTTATTAAAACTGAATTAAAGGAGTGTGACAGGGGAGTTGGCAAATCTGCCCCAGAATGACAGGAAAGCTGAAAGGCAGGTAAAGGGATAGGGGGTTTCTCCCTTAAAGTCAGGAACACATTAGAAGATTAAACACCCACATCCCAATTTGCCCCTGAAAACTGATATTTAATATTTTTCAGAGTCTGCACTAGTCGCTCTGGACAGTGCGCACACGTTATCTCATAGTTTGCAGGGGTTTAGGATAGACATCTGTAGCCTCCAAATTTAGCCTACAGCCAGTCCAAGCTGTTCTGATTCCAGGAGTAAATATATCAAACATGTTTGATATTATGAATATTAAACATGTTTGTTGTGCACAGAAATGTGTGCAGAAATACATAACTCTTGTTCTTGCCTGCCTGGGGTTCAATTGTCTAACGTTAAGTAAACGGCGATAATAGACAAAAAAATTAAAATCGAATATTTATACTACTTTCTCGTGTGTTAATGAAGTCTTGGGGGTGGGGCTAAACCCAGCTTTTTTTTCGTGTGTCCCTCTCAGCCAATGGCAGTGAGCTGTACATCGGCAGCGTGCGCTACGAAGACACCGGCGCCTACACCTGCATCGCCAAGAACGAGGTGGGGGTGGACGAGGACATATCCTCCCTGTTCGTGGAAGACTCGGCCAGGAAGACCTGTGAGTCCATGAAACACAGCTATGCATTATGAAAACCAAAATCCAATCATCACGGGATACGCAAATTCATTACATATACAAAGATACTCAAGTTAATACAATGCACACATCAGTTTTAATTAAAGCTGGTTTGTAGTGCCTTGTGACTCCACTATTAGCGCAGTAGTGAAGTGTTTGAATACAAATGATTATAGTATGTCTTTAATATTTAGTATATTGACTGATGCAACAATCATTGTTTGAATGCAAATATATACATTTCATATTGTCTCCACAGTTACTCTTTTTTTAAAAAGAAACATATTTGTGAAAGCTGTAAAAGAGTTCATGACCCTCCATCAGAGATTACAAATCGATGCGTGTCGATTTTAGGGGTTGATAGGTGGATATGTGGTTGTTTAACACTTATCCGGTGCTTTGTGTGAGAGGCAGAATTTTGAGTACTTACTAGTCATGAGAGAAGGTGATGAATCTTTATCTTAGGATCGGCTCTCTCAGTGAAATTCAATCTTGGGTCTTTTTTCACCAATATTATTTCCTCTCTTTCTTTCTATCACTGACTTTCTGCCCTTATCTCCGCCGCCTTTGTTCCCATGTCCATCATTCTGCTGTGAACTCTGCAGTGGCAAACATCCTCTGGAGAGAAGAAGGTAATATGCCACAAAGTTTCGATTCACATCTGGACAGGCTTGTTGTTGCCGCCACAGTGTGTGTCTCATGAAGCGTCATGGAAGTTGGCTATCCATCAGGGGTGTTGGAAATTGGCTAAAATGCATGTGTTTTTTTTGTTCATCACCTTTTGAGTGTCCTCCGGAAACACTTCCACTGTCGCCGTGTAACAGCCACAGGTTTCTGTGATGTGTTATGTCGCCTGAATTTGCAGCGCATTTCCTAAATGCTTTGCATGTGCTGCAAATTAAACAAAGATGTTTTGTTAATTTGCTCATGTTTTCTTATGTTGCCGTGAGTTGAGCTCTAGAGGCCACCGTGAATATCAGATTTGGTACGGTATCAGGCATGCACGCAACAGATCCATGCGTCTTAATTAAAAGAAAGTGTGAAAAAAGTCTGAAGTGTGACGCCTATTTTTTTTGCATTGTGCCATATGTGATGCTTTTCACTGGTGCAGTGCGGAGACGGGATATGAGTCTGCTCAACTGTGTCCCTTGCATTATGGACATGTGACAGCTGTAACAGACCTGCCCGCAACATGGTTCCCTCCCGCCACACTCTCGGTTTTAGCTAACAAATCGGCAGCTGTTGTTTAGACATCCAGGAAAGACATCTGACAGCTGTTGTTATTTATCAGAGAGAGCTTGTTTTTTGTTGTGGTATGCTGTCCTGGCCTTTTGTGAAGAAATGACAACAGCGTAAAACTGTCTGTTCATGCTAAAATGGTAGCTGCCGACGTGCTAACTTAACAGCAGACTGCTTGGTGAAATGTTGAGGACCCATGACAGGTACAAGCTGTCGCTTACAAACCACGACAAGTCTGTAGTCAAGAGCAGCATTCTGTGTTAGGATACCATCTTTTTGGTTCCACATTCAGTTCTTTCTGATAAACAGTAAAAATATGACAATGAGATAATGAGATTGCCAACGTTCTTACGTGGAAAAATACCTCTCCAATGGAATAAGGTGTGGTTTGGAGGAGTTTCTTGACCTATTATCCTGTTGTTATTATAATTATTTCCTTGCGTTCTTTTTGTTTGACCTCAGAGCCATTGACCACTGACCCCTGAAAGGAGGGTTTAGAAAGGAGCTTGGAGCTGGTTTTCTGTTCTCTTAGTCCTATCTCATGGTCTTTCTTCCTGTCTTTGCTGGGTTTTCCTCAGGGCTGAGTGTGGGGAACATGTTCTACGTGTTTTCCGATGAGGGCGTCACTGTTCTTCAGCCTGGCGAGTGTGAGATCCGCCGTCACATGAAATGCACAGAGAGGATCGTGGCTACCTATGTGAGTAATAAGACCTGCCTGACTGACGGTCGGTCGGTACGTCTGTCCCTTAAATATCTCTATCAGCACAATCCTTAATGTTTGGCCTCATGACGATGGAATAATGTTTTGAAAATAACTGTGGAAAACCACATGAAGCAGTTCCTCTTATCTACTTTGTATGGCCACGGGTAGAGATGAAAGAATGGAACAAAGAGAGTTATTTATTTCATAACTGCACATGCACAGCGAAAGCAATCTTTTTTTTTGATGTACACAAACTATGTCATAGAATATCATATCATAGAAAGCTGAGACTCCCCTGACTGCAGCAGTCCAAACCGTATCACCCTGAGACTAATCTGTATTTAGTCACAGGAACACACTTTCCTTGTAGGTTGTACAACCAAGGATTATGTCTTACCCTTGTTGTTTTTGCCATCAAGTTTGTGTTTGATCGCAAAAAACAATCATAAACGGATAATCCAGTGCCTGTGCACGATTTTGCAAATAACCATGGTGTTTACAATCAGTACACATTTAGTAGCTAAAAGAGGGTTTCAGAGGAAATGTTTAATTGTCTTCAATCAAAACACACTTTCTTCATCGCCATCTGATGGCCATATGGTGCAATTGTGATTGTTTGGCTTGGTGTCATTCAATTATATTCAGCCTGACCTTTCAATAGAGGGGTCAAGTGTAAGAATTGTACTTTGGGTTCTGAATATATCTACCTTTTTCAGTACTTTTTGAAAATGTCAGCACATTTTAACAATGCCTTTTTTCATAGGTATCGTTATATGAAATGTTCATACCGTTTCCTCTCTAGTCACAGGAGGACTCCCCCACTTCACTTACTAAACTAGAATTACCTATTGTCGAAATCTATCGGCAGAAATATCCATTAAATGGACTATATATTGGAGACCCTAAGGTTTTTAATCTACGTGAGAACATACTTTGCTGTGTGGAATGGGATTTAGCTGTTTCAGGCGTCTTGTTTGGCTGAGAGATTTAAGTTTTACAGGATCCTGTAATTGTATTATAGGTCGATACAAATTTCATAAGCTACATGACTAGCCACCACTGCTGTAAACTGGATTATTCTTATTTTAGTGAGGTGGTGTGTGTGTGTGTGTGTGTGTGTGTGTGTGTGTGTGTGTGTGTGTGTGTGTGTGTGTGTGTGTGTGTGTGTGTGTGTGTGTGTGTAAAAATAATAACACCAACAACTGCTACATTTACTGCTTCTGCTACCTTTACAAATTATAATTTCACTGCCACTTTTACTACTACATTGTACTGCTATCTATAGTACTACTACTAGACTCTGATATAACTATATCTGACTACTAGACACTGATATAACTACTTCTGCCGCTACTTCTTCCCCTACTACTATTCCCATTATTTTAACTGATACACAGTCACTGCTGGTTTTATTGATGATACTGCTACTACTTCTACTGCTTGTCCTGCTACTGCAACTTCTATTACTACTACTCAGTAGTAGTCATTTCTAGTCTCATTTCTAGTCACTCATAACGATTGTTGTTCATCACCATTACAATCAAACCATAATCATGATTAATTATGATTAGTTATAATCATTCACATTCAAAGCATTATTTAAGGAATAGTGACAGTAACAGTTTGTAACCTCGACTGAAATCTCTCTCTCTCTCTCTCTCTCTCTCTCTCTCTCTCTCTCTCTCTCTCTCTCTCTCTCTCTCTCTCTCTCTCTCTCTCGCTCTCTCTTTCTCTCCCTGCGCCCCCTAGGAGGAGATGTGCCCTAAAGGGGACGGGGTTGCGCCCCAGCGCTGTGCTTGGTCGTCAGCCGTCAACGTGAGGGAGAAGTACATCTACGTCAGCCAGCCCCTGCAGAGCCGACTGCTGGTGGTGGACACCCAGGCTCAGAAGGTGGTGCAGGTGGGTCACTGTGTTTTGTCACTTTCTAAATCCAATGGGTGGATGTGTTCCTGGATGTAAGATACTGGGGTACCGTGACAGCTGTAGAGGGAAGGAAGGATGTTATTTGAGAAGAAATGACCATTCAGCTATAAAAATATATATATTTATATGTTTGTATATTGCTTTATATATTTATATGCTTTAAATAGCTATTTCACAAGGATATCCAAGAGATAAAATCGGGGTGGAATAACTACTTTATTCTTTTAAGGAACATTGCTCATAATCCAGCATGCTGGCAGCTATGATTGTCTCTAAGTCTCTACGCATGGGGTTCATGATTGCGTCCAGACAAATGAGGTATCACAGTAAAACCCCAGGAAGTCCACGCAAACACACACACACGGCTTTCAAGACGGCGACTTAAATCGCTGGTAAATTATAGTCGAAGCAATAATGTTGCCCACAGAGGAGTAAATGAACGCATCAGGGTATGGTAAGCTGTAGCTGCTACTTGCATGATATGAGGTTTAACGCTGGTATCCTTGTGGTCTGATTCTAGTGTTTTGGTGTTTATTACACTCTAAAGTTATTTGCAGTTAACAACTTGAAGTCAACGCCGTTGCTGAAGGCAAGAATAAATAACAAGCACAGTGGCTGTACTTGAAGCACCAGCATCGCGCCTGGCCGCGGGGAGGGGGGGGGTGGGGGGGGGGGATGCAGTACTGCAGTGCCATTCATCATGCCGGTATAAAGGCTGTTTAAAGGCCCAGCCCTCTCTCAAGGGACCCCCTCCTTCATGGTCACCCACAGTTATGGGATAGGGGGGCAAGGCCTGAGTCAAGGAGAAGAGGGGTGTGGGGGGCTGGGGGGAAGATAATGGAGTGGAGGTAGCGCAGGAGGTACTTGAGCTGTTGTGTCATTGTGGTGTCGTTGTCATGGCAACTGTAGATGTCACTCGGCTCCTCCGACCCAAAGTGTTGAAGTGTCCATGAGCCAGATAACGGACTCCTATCTGCATCCAGAAGCTGCCTCTTGTCTTGCTGTGCGTGTGCACGTGTAGGCGTGTTTGATTGAGGTACAAATATAAATAGATACTACAATCAGTCAGTCATTTGATCCTTAATTATTAGTTAAATGTAAATACTACTCTCTCAGACACACAAATTAAATTATTATTATTAAAATGAAATTGTTTGCTGTTTCTTTTCTTCTTCATACAATATAGTTTTGATATGTGTCACATTGTGTTGACCCCTCATCCATCACTAACTAGTGATTACTAGTTGAAAGTTATAGTAGCCATTTGGTAGTAATTATCAAAGTCATGCCACGTGCCAAACTTTTCCCAACAGCAGCATGAGGCCGGATCTGATATTTAATTGTGTTAATTTCCTTTTTGTTCATCCTTCCCTCCTTATTATCTCAAGCACTAATGGGTGCAGATGGATGGCCAGCTGCAGGGGAGCCGCGGCTGTGAGCAGTAATGGTGTTGAAAGGCTACTGTTCACCCTTACACATGATACTGCAAAAGTTCAGGTCCCGACCTTTGGCTGATGTGGCTCCATCTTGTCTTCTCCTTCCTCCCTGTCACTCTTAGTTCTGATCACATCATACAGAAATGCCACACAAAAAAACCCTTGAAAGGCCATGAAGCAAAGAAAGAGAGATCTCTCTCTCTCTCTCGCGTGCGCTCTCGCTCTCTCGCTCTCAACATTTTCCTATTAAATGTTTCATTGTTTGGACAGATATCCCTGCATTATGAACTGATGTGAATGTTTTGTGTTTATGCTGCATAAGCACTGATGGAGGATTGTCCTCGTGTTCATTGTTTTTCACAGCAGGGATGACATCTTTGATGTATTTAATGATTTAGATTGAGTCTCCTACTGAATCATAGGTGGATAACCATTGTTGCGCTAAATCGATAAATCTCAAACATGGAAATATGGTTTAACAATAGGAATCTATGCACTGTTTGCGTCATTAAGGAACTTTATCAGAAAGGATGTAGAATGTCTCTACAAACATTAAGAAGACTAAATTAATTATAATATTACAATGCTTTACAATGTTTTGGAATACACCCACCCATACTCACACAAACACACACACAACAATCACGTACATATTGTTACACACATGCACACACACACTCCTTCACAAATGCAGTGGTTGTAGGTAGTGGTAGCTACACTACCTACAACCACTGCATTTGTGAAGGAGTGTGTGCTGAGCTGGAACCTGGCTGACTGGTGGTAGCAGAGGTCTGACCCTCCCATCACCAAACACAGGGCCCTGTGGTCCTGCTCTGCTGGCCAGGCTGTCAGCCCCACGTGGGGGCCCCCCCTCCACAGGAGCCAGCCTAGCATAAGAATGGATGGAGTTATCCCTGCTTGTTGACAAGTTCAACACACCATCCCCCCCATCTCTCCCGATCTCTCTCTTTGTCCTGCATCCTATCCCGCCGTCTCGCTCTCTTCCGCTCAGCTTTCTTTTTCTTTTTCCTCCCTCTCTCTCTTTGTGTCGCTATTTCTTGCTCTGCCTCCCAACCACTCTCCGTCTCTTTTCATATGTATCTCTCTCCTGTTCTCTCTCTCTCTATATGTTCCTGAAGAGTGAAGCACCTATTGACTCCCCCTCGACGCTACGCTTTCTGCCTCTCTTCCACTCCTGTCCTGCTCTCGTCTGTATTTGATCTGTGAATTAGTCATAGTGAGGCTCTGTTGTCTGAGGTTCCCCACTGTTCCAGTCTTTCCTTCAGCAGAACGGACATCAGAGATTTTCTGTTTTATCCGTATAACATTGGGAAACACTGTGTTGCTGATGTTTTTCCCTTTTTCATCTCACACACACTTTTTTTTCCGCCGATACCAAAGGCTTTTATATCACTGTTCAGACAAATCTTGTCTGAACAGTGATGCATAACGGATGCATACCGGATAACAATAAAAGGGTTGTGCCTCCCTGTCTCTGTCAGGCTCTCTTTATTGTGTCATCCCTGACTATTGATGTATTTCAATGTATGACAGAGTTCATATTTTATATCAAAATGGTCAAATAAAATCAATCAATCAATCAATAAATCTCTCCTTCTCTCTCTGTCTCTCTCTTTCTACAGGCGGTTGCAACAGACCCATATCCTGTGAAGTTGCTGTATGACAAGTCACATGACCAGATCTGGGTGCTCACATGGGGGGACATGCAGAAGACCTACCCTACTTTACAGGTAGGGGTACATCCCTTTTTGTTGTTGTGTTTATTACTTCAACACAAATAATTCCAAAGCTATATCCATATTGCCTTGATCTTCAGGTCTTATCCCGAGCACAGCCGCCTGGGGCGTTTACTCGCACTCAGTACTAGATAGTAGTAATCCATTTTCAATGCGGCCTTTACCTCTCGTCCCGCTGGGCCTGAGTACCGGAGCTTGTTGTGTTTACCTGTAAACTGTGTGCTGTGCGATGCATGGAGGGGGGCGGGGCTGGCGGAGGGGGAGTGATCAAGCAAGCAAATTAAGAGTTATCAGCCTGTAGCGGCGGCCGATAAATGGAAGCTCTCACAGTCGTTCTGTCTGATGGGCCGGCCCGTCTAATCCCCTGCACGTTGTGGCGTGTCCACGGCGGCGGCGCGAAACAGCCCAATTCACGGCTGCGGCGGTTTGGCTACGGGCCGTCCCCTCGGCGCCCAGCGTTGCTGTATTCCTCACAAATGAGGAATGATCACAGGTGTGGCGGTGTTTAATCAGCTCCAGGGAACGGGCGAGGGTGAGCAGGTTGCAGGAGAGAATAGAAAGAGCTAAGGTCCCCTCTATGCCTTTGGGAAAGGTATGATGATGAAGGTACCGTCTCTAGGGCTGTGTGTGTGTGTGTGTGTGTGTGTGTGTGTGTGTGCGTGTGTGTGTGTGTGTGTGTGTGTGTGTGTGTGTGTGTGTGTGTGTGTGTGTGTGTGTGTGTGTGTGTGTGTGTGTGTGCATTTATTTGTGCGTAAATGTGTTTGTGTGCGTGCGGGCGTGCGTGTGTGTTTGTTCGGTGGAAAGCCCCCTCCGAGGAGACGTGTGGCGAGGAATCCCATTGTGATCCTTCCTGCGAGAGACAAACATGTTTATTGTTCCGCCCGGCCCCACGTGGGAACCAGTGTGCCCATTCTGGTCGCTGGGAGGTGTTTTGTTGTCGTGTCTGAATTGTATGGGGATAGACGGCGGCCGTCTCTAATGGGGATTCAGAGAGGAGGATTCACTCTCCACCCGGGCGGCTTTTGTTTTGGTCTCTGTGTGCTGTGTTTTAATAAGACTTAAATGATCGCCTTTCTCTCCGTCCTGTTGTTTCCCGGGGGCCGCTTGAGGGGCCACTTGTGGTTAGGACGCAGCCAGGCTGTGCACGTCTCCCTCATACTGTACCGGCAAATGGTTCTGGAGCGCTGGTTTAACAATGGTGCCATGCAGTGTTTACATCTGTCAGACTCTAATGTGTCGTAATATCTTATGATAATCACACACTGTGTGGTTATGCAGTCTTTGGTTTTATATTATTGTTCAATGAAGTGTTCAAACAGAAGGTATCCTCTACTGCAGTGACACACTCTGAGCACAGCATTACAAAGCATCAAAACCGTGGGCTTGTGGTGGTATTCTTGAATACCAGTACTATTTATACAAATGCAGTAGAATAACATAGTACAATTGGCCAAAAGTGATAATTCAATGCACGGAAAGACACACTTCCATCAAACAAAATGTATCATTAATTTAATTAATAATTCATAGTTATTAATGAATTATTATCAATTAATAATAATTGCATGAGCACAACTCTAGTTGACTCATAGCATATGTGTTTCTTGCACATGATGAACCAAGTCCGTTTGTCCATCCAATGGCTTTATGACTTCTTTGCCGATCTTGGTGTGATGGTTGCATCAAAATCGCAAAAATCTCTTTTTTTTTACATTTTGACCTTAAATAACATAATAATATAATAATATATTTATATATATATATATATATATATATTTTTGAAAACTGAGCTCAAAGTATATTTACTATAACTTTTTGAGTATAATTTCATCCCCAAGTCATTTTGTGTGGAATATTGCAGGGTAGGCGGAGAGATGACATCTTCCATGTAGAAACTGATCACTAAGGTATCAAAACAAGTGACCCCTTTCTACCTGTCTCTCACAACACGGCTCTCATTCTCAAAGCTGTCCATGTGAATTATTTTAATAATAACTGGCTACCGTTTTTGGTATGAACGAGGGCAAAAACAATCCAAAGCTAGTGTCTTTGAGATTTTCCTGGCGGTACAGGACTGTGAGGCAGGAGGGGGAGTAGCGAGGGCGATGGGTGTAGTAACTAGCTGCTGAGCAGATTCTATTCACGGTCTCAACAGAAAAATCAAACTAAATTATTATTACACATTTCTGTGTTCTTTAAATGAAAGTCCTTTCAGGATGATTTTTACTCTCAGAATTCTAGTACATAACGTTGTGGCAGTTTCAGTAAACCTAAAGATTTTTTTACATGGTAATATGTCTTATATGATTGTCAACATAATATTACATAATACATAATACATAATACTCGTCATTTAGATAACTGTTAATGGACATTCTCCAAACACAGTTAGCATTATTTTCGGGAAGTCGAAGTGGCTTTTAGTTTACTCCTCAACGTCACGCCAAAGGGACACCTGCAGCGTTGTGTTTCTGGCTGTGTGATGCTCTGTCTGAGCAGCGGTTCTTCTTGATTTTGATTTGGTTTGGTTGAACTGGCAATCTAGAATGTTTATTTCGTCCATCAGAATCTGTGGTACATCGATTCTGTTATATTCAAGACTATTACACTTATTTAGAATAAAACTTGGTCCAGTCATGATATGATAGTCTAGTCATGTTTAAGAAATGTTAAAATACACTTAGTTTATATGTCAATGTATAATAACACATAAACAAACAAAAAAATGATCATGCGTTTGAATTAGTTAGACCAATAATATATACAAATTCATGGGAATTTGATTATGGCCACACACACACACACACACACACACACACACACACACACACACACACACACACACACACACACACACACACACACACACACACACACACACACACACACACACACCCCTCGCAATGGGTCTCATAGAATGACCTAAAGGCCTTGGACAGTGACATGATGTGTGCAGAGCCACACTGAAGTGTGTGTCAACAACTCTTAGCAAGGCTCCTAGCTAAAATGGCCAGCTCCACCTTGTATTAAAAACAATCTCATGTCTGCATGACACGAGAGGTGCTTTCATTGTGGTCCTCTCCTGGCGCGCCCACGGCTTAATAGCGTTTTTTATCAGAGCAGAGGCTGAGACACATTTCATCAGCTGCTGTCAAGGGCTATCAATGTTTACCTGCTCAAGACCATTTGGAGGAATCACAGGCTGACTAGTATGGGCTGTTGAATGTTTGGCTATGAGCTTTCAACCGGCCACCGCTTGGCACCTGACTGTCGTACTTATGTGTAAGAGTGCCCTTGAGCCTGGAGATATGGTGAACTGGTCATTGTGACCGTAAGTATCACAAAGTAAAATAAAATACAAAGTTTTGTGTTGATTATCTTGGTGAGTGGATTTTATTGACGATCGTCACTGGTCTTATAGAATATAGAACACACTAAGAAAAGTATCAATTTTAATGTGCTTTTATGTTTCACCCTTTGCCAAATATTTGTGTCATGTTGCATTATGGGTAAAAATAAATCATCCCTTGATTCTTTTGTTTGGGTGATTGGTGTGTGTGGGTGTTAGCTGGCCCTTTCTGCTCTTTCTTTTGGCTACTTGTTGGAGCCTGTGAATCCATGTGGCCTTTCAGTGTCTTCCGTCTTCAGCTTCGTGCGTTTGCTCCGTCTTCATAATGTCTGCAGGTAATCCCCCAGGCCAGTGTTGGAGAAGTTCACAAGGCCATCCGCACAACCTTCCAGCGAGTCAGTGACTTCTTCATCCCCCCCACCAACCTCATCATCACACACGTCAGGTACAAGACACATATGCACGCACGCACGCACACAAGCCCGCATACGCACACGCACACAAATAACACTTTCCTCACCATCATTATCGCAACTGTCACTCTGAACTGAAAGAGTAAAGAGCAAATGAGCATTTTAATGAGAAGCCGATGAGAATTAATCACCCACCCTGAAAGTGGAGAGGCTATTAACCTTCTCCTTGAACTCTTGCCACCTCAGGTTCGCCTTCCTCTTCCTCAAAAACGAACCTGCGGTGCATAAGATTGACCTGGAGACCCTGCACCGAGTCAAGACCATCAGCCTGAAGAACTACAGCTGCATGCCAGTGAGCATGGCCTACACCCATCTGAGTGGCTTCTACTTCGTCCAATGCCAGAGCAGGAGTCACCTCCAAGCCCCGCCCCAGCTCCTCCTGGACAGCGTAACGGACACTGTGATAGGTCCGAACAGAAACATCACGGGCCAGCCCTACGTCTCCCCGGACGGCCGCTACATCGTGACCCCCGACCCCCGAAGCTCCAAGCTGGTGGTCCAGACTGTGTCCTTCACAGGGGAGCTGGCCGTGAGCCAGGAGCTGGACAGCCCCGCCGGCGTCTCGGATGTAGTCTTCCAGCCCTCCTTCACGGAGTCAAACCAGTACTCGGTGGTGGCCGCCTCGGGCTCCGGCACAGATCTGCTATTCTCCCATCTGTGGTCGGAGGGCCACAGCCAGGTCCTCAGGGGCCTGAAGGAGCCTGTGCGCTCCCAGGCCTGGCCCTGGGGAGGTCCCAACAGGCCGCTGGTCGCCAGTGGACTGTTCGGACAGTACCTGGTGACGCCGTCCACCGAGTCCCTCTTTGTCCTGGACGGGAAACAGAGCTCGCTGCACTGCGAGGTGTCAGACATCAAGAGGGGGAACACAATCGTCTGGGTCGGGGAGGTATGAGGAGGAAGGAGGAAGGAGTTGGAAGGAGTTAACGGACGGTGAGGAGAAGGGCACAGAGGCTGAAACAAGTGACAAGAGATAGAATTATATCAGGCCTAAATTCTAATTAGGATTTATTTGGACTCAAACCTGGAACTGAGCGACGGGGGAATGTTTGGGTCCATTGTAACAAAAGGTATACTTAAAGAAAATAGTAATATATATAAATATAAAAATACCTGTTGTGATATTTTTATTGGGAGAGTGTCAATGCCGTTCAGTGCAAGAGTGATCTATGTGCACTTAACTATAACAGAGTTGTACATTAATTGCACTTCCTTCCGTGTTATCACAGCAAATAGGTACCCAACGAAGGTTTATCAATGAACTATGCACAATGCTCACTTTTTAGAGTACAGCGTTTGTTTGTTTGTTTGTTTTTTCTGTTTTTTGATCGTCTCAATGATGTTTGTCCTTTTCACTCGTGGCACCTATAGTCACCTCCGGTCGTCTCTCCCTCTGTCGGCTTGTAGTGTATGCGTGTTCTCAGTCGGTTTAAATGTAACTGTATACGTCCATCCGTTCTCACTGCGCGTGACTTCTTGGTCATTGTATGCTAGTCTATGCTCCTTGTCAAAGCCTTCAGTCTCCCTTTTAACCAGTGCAGGTTGGCTTTTTCTTAACACATTTGTGGTTTTGCATCTTATTTCAGTATCGCTCCAATGCATCGATTTCGTTGAAGCATTAGTCACGACTATGAATTATTTAAGATTAAGGATGACCAGATTGACGAGATATTCTGAGGACTGGATGGAGATTGTGATGGCTTTCCGATCATGCTTTATATTTCTAAATATATTTTGAAGACGCATCTACTTCAACAATGGGAAATTATCGTTTGTTTCTTGTGAGAGATAAAATTGAAGAAAATCAAATCAAATTCAGTCATAATGCTGAAATTCGCTTAGAATTTGCTTAAAGAAAGACACACGTCATCTTATTTAACTAAATAAAAATATATAAACACAGAATTCCTAGCCAATAGTGTGAATGCACATTTCTAAAAGGTTGCCAGTGGACAATAGAAGCACAGTTGAATTTAACTGCGGCCATCACTTTTGTTAAAATGTATTATTATTAGTTGATTAGATAATAATAAATTGTGTCTGACAGATAAAAACCCATTCCCCCCACGGCACAATCAACCAAAGTTTTTTGTCTCACCAAATTAATTCAGTCTGGCAAGAGAATCGAATGCTTTCAAAAAGTAATGGCTGCTGTGGAAAGGTGCCATAGTTCAGGTTTAAATAGCTTCTCTCATTCACCCAATGCAAATGAGAGGGCAGTCCTGGTTTTAACATAAACGATAATAGGGAAAGGTAATGACATACAAATGCTCAAGTCCTCTCAAAATTTAATCAGGTTTGGAAGAACAAAGAACTGAAAGAGAAATACATCAAATAATGGAACCTGCTACTTTTTAGGAACATTTTAAAGCTCTGTGGCACATGTCTAAATTCACCTTTAGTAAAAAATGAAAAGAGTATTAAAGATTTATGAAGCCTGGCTAGATGGACTAAGATATGGCGGGGAAATAATTTGATTTCCTTGCAATACTAAATAGTAACCCCAGTGGGGAGTGATTGTGTGTGTGGATCGTGTTTCTCATGCGTTGGCTCCCAGTAACTGTAACGTGGCCCTGGAGGTCAGAGAGCTTTGTCTCCATATAAGTAGCTGTGCCTGTGGCCCCTCATGTGTAGGGTAGAACGTAATCTGTGTAAGAGAAGAAAAAACATGTGTTAGTACACACCAGGGTGGAAAAAGAAAAATGTCCCTTGTTCCTGTATGTGGTTTTAGGTTATTTGCTGCTGATAAGGCTGAAAACCATTTTTGACACTAAAACCCTATTGGATGATTTTTTATTTTTCAGTAGGCAAAGACTTGAATGGTTTTGATAATGTTTGGCCCACTGTTGCACTGAGAGAATTGATCACCAATCACAAGCATTTCACATGAAATTTGCAAAAAATTGCAAATGAGTTACGCAAAAGCATTACTATAAGCATAACTTTATTGACACACACATTTTTCCCCATTCTATCCATGTTTTTTTCTTGATGAACTGCTATTTCTGCCCAACTGTTCCCAGTTTAGTCCAAGAGGTGCATGAAACAAAGAGAAAACAAGAGCTTTGACACAATGACTATGCTCATCCCTTTTTCTGTATCCCACTACGTCGCTCACACACATTTGCTTGTGGAAAACCCCCTCAGAAAATAACAAAAAAACAACACACATTTCATGTCTTCTTCTCAGTGACCCCAAACTCTTCTGTTAAGGATCATTGCTTTGGTATACGGTTGATTAGAGCCAAGGCTAGCAAGGAACAAAGAAAACGGCCGCTAATATTACTAGCGAGTTGGCCAGCTCACGTCTTGTTCCGTTTGTTTGAATCCACCCTTTGATGTCACATTACTATGTCCATAACCTCTCCTGTGGCCCCCAGTACGGGGCCCCTGGAGCTAAACCGCTCAGTGTGATAGACACTGATAGGTCCCACTGTTGTAGATAACATTGTTCTTGTTTAGAACACCTTCTGACATGATAAACCTATTGTACAGTTTTCTTTATGCATTTTTTTTGTGTGTGTTCTGGTTTATGAAGGAATTGTTTTGTAAAAAATTATTATGAAAAAAAATCTAATAAAATATATTGTAAAAATCACTTTTGCTGTGTCCTGCTTGTTGATTTTCTGAATATTAGGATTAACGTTTAGGTGATTTGAAGAAAGATGTTTTCCTTCCTTTACCTCAGTTTATTAATAATAAATTATTTGGTACACATACATACCAAGAAATGTATAATATAAATCAATGGTTACCTTTAGTATATATCCAATAAATCCAAATTCCATCCAATCTTTGTGGGAAGGCCACTGGAACTGGGCCCCATGGCACCCTACTCTGAGCTCTACATGACCTTCGCAATAAGTAAATAATTTGAGCCAAGTCATCACTATCCACCAACCCCACCCTTTTAAATGCCCCCACCCTCCTCCCCCCCTTGAGTGGCTGTCACATGGCCTCTATCCCGTGGACGGGCCCTGCCATCGACCGACCTGTCACTCCTGTATAAGGTAATGTTATCTATTGTCCTTCGGTGTTCAACACACACTGCCAATCCATTCCTATTATTCAACAATGCCTTGACAAGGGACGCTGTCAATAGTCTTCTTCCATCGTTGTCTGAGGATACACAAAGAGTCAAGCAACAGTTTCCAGAGGCCAGACAGCAGCGATAAAGGAGAGTCCAATTACACACACACACCATTACTGTCACTTTGACATGATGTTGTCTGGTGTTTTTGCTGATTCAAAGCATATGGTGTGAGACAGAGAGAAAGCAAGCTTTGCATTTTTTGTGGCTTATCTTGTACTCGAAGAACAGAGAAGAACACAGGGAAAGGTGTTTCTCATATAAAACGGATATGATTGAGAATCAGTAGTCAATGGAATAATTTTGACTTAGTTCAGTTTTGGCATTGAAAGCGTTGTAGTCCGGTTTCAGTGCCAAATGATCCCTGCTGGCGAGGGAAACATTGTTCCTGGGTGTTCCTTTTAGGTATAGAGCTTAGTATGCTTATGGTTAGGGTCAGTACTGACATCACAGAGAGGGGGCGGTGTTGAGGTGCTCATTAGCGGTAAATGGGAACAGCTGGGTCTGCAGGTAAGTCTCAGGAAGTGAGACTCTGGGTGGGTGAGTCTCTGGAGGTGGCTCTCTGCAGGTGAGACTGAGTTTATGGGATTAACACAGACGATGCACGGTTTCTGTCAAGACACTTCTATGAGGGAACTTTTGGTTGTAAATACACAGGGAAACTGAATCAGAATCAGAATCAGCTTTAATGGCCAAGTAAGTTCACATACATGGAATTTGACTTGGTAGGTGTTTCTCAGACAGGTAAACATATACAATGTAGACACAAAGCAAACATAAGTCAATATATATATATATATATGTAACATGGTGTAATATTGTAGTGACTACATTATGTGTTCCTGTTCCCCTCTTACTGGGAGTGATCTAGTGGGAGGGAACGGGTTACGAGACACGGGGTCTATAGGGACGGTTTATGCTGTTGCACTCGTTGTTCTACCATGCACTGAGAATGATTGGTATGTTGTAGTTTTTCAATTAAAACTTAAACTTGTTGTTACGTCGCCTACGTCCTCCTTTTCCTCCGGCACTACACTGGTGCCCCCGACGAACAAATATGAGCACCTCAAGGCCCTGCTCCTGGAGACATTTGAGCTGTCCACCGCGGAGAGGGTGCGCCGCTTGTTTGACATGTCAGACTTGGGGGACGAGAGGCCCTCTGCACGTATGGAGAGGATGCTGAACCTGCTCGGTACAGAAGACCCCATGATCGTCTTCACAGAACTGTTCATGCGCACACTGCCAGCTCAGGTCAGGATGGCGCTGGCCAACACCACCATCGTGGGACCCCGCGCCCTGGCCAAGGAGGCGGACCGATTCGTCTTGGCCATGCCTCAACGGTCCCCCGACCTGCTTGCTCCCGCGGCTGCCCCGCCTCCGGACCGTCGCAAGAGAGCGAAGGATGACGCCGGACCCTCTGGCCAGCAGGGTAACGCTGCGGGCCATTGTTTCTACCACGCCACTTTTGGCACCAAGGCCAAACGGTGCCGCTCGCCCTGCACCTTTGGCCCGACGGGAAACGGCAGGGCCAGTGCTCGGTAGTAGCCCTGAGCGCTGGTGTCACCAACAGGCTGCTCTTCATACAAGACACCGTCTCCGGTCGCAGGTTCCTTTGTGACACAGGTGCCCAGTGGAGCATCATTCCGTCAGGGAGATCGGAGGTGGCGAAGTGAGAGCACGGTCCACAGTTGGTGGGTGCGGACGGCACGCCTATCCGTGCCTATGGCACTAGAGCGGTGGACGTGTGCTTCGGTGGACAACGCTTTACCTGGGATTTTGTCGTTGCAGCTGTCACATTTCCCCTCCTGGGCGCGGATTTTCTGTGAGCCCATAACCTGTTAGTGGACGTGGGGAACAGGCGCCTGGTCAACTCACAGACTTTCGCTTCCTTTGCCTGTACGCAGGGGGAGGCGGTCTACAGCGGGTTGTCCAACACGCTCGCCGAAAGCGACCAGTACCTTCAGCTGCTCGCTGAATTCCCTGACCTTACTAAACCCACCTTCTCCGCGCCCACGGTGAAGCACGGAGTGGAACACCACATCGAGACCAATGGGCCTCCCCTCCACGCCAGGGCCAGGCGCCTCAACCCGGAGAAGCTATCCGTCGCCAGGGCGGAGTTTGCGCACATGGAGCAGGTGGGCATCGTTCGGCGCTCAAACAGCCCCTGGGCGTCCCCCCTGCACATCGTCCCTAAGCCAGACGGTGGGTGGCGCCCATGTGGGGACTACCGCCGCCTCAATGACGCGTCCAAGCCTGACCGCTACCCGGTCCCGCATATTCAGGATTTTGCAGCGCACCTGGCAGGCAAACGCGTCTTCTCCAAGGTGGACCTGGTGCGGGGGTACCATCAGGTGCCGGTGCACCCAGAGGATGTCCCTAAGACGGCCGTCGTCACCCCCTTCGGTCTCTTCGAGTTTCTTCGGATGCCCTTCGGCCTGAGGAACGCTGCGCAGACCTTCCAACGCCTCATGCACTCAGTGCTCCAAGACCTGCCCTTCCTCTTCGTCTACTTGGATGACATCCTCGTCGCGAGCACCATGGAAGAGGAGCACCTGTCCCACCTCCGGACCCTCTTCACGCGGCTCAGCCAACACGGGCTGATTGTCAATCCGGCGAAGTGTGAGTTCGGGCGGGACACCCTTGACTTTCTCGGGCACCAGGTCTCCGCGCAGGGTGTGACCCCCCTCCCCTCGAAGGTGGAAGCGGTTGCAGCCTTCCCACGCCCCTGCACAGTCAGCGAGCTCAAGGGGTTCATCGGGATGGTGACCTTCTACTATCGCTTCCTCCACCACATAGCTCACATCCTGCGACCGCTGTACGAGGCTCAGAAGGGCAAGACTCTGAAGCAACCGGTCGACTGGACGGCAGAACGTGTCAAGGCCTTCCAGGACACCAAGGCGGCCCTGGCCCACGCGGCCATGTTGGCCCACCCCTCGCCCTCTGCGCCCACTGCTCTCACCACGGACGCATCAGACTTTGCCGTGGGGGCGGTGTACGAGCAGTGGGTTGGGGATGCCTGGCAGCCGCTCGCATTCTTCAGCCGCCAGCTGTCTCCCAGAGAGCGCAGGTACAGCACCTTCGACAGTGAGCTCCTCGGGCTGTGGCTCGCGGTCAGACACTTCCGTTTTTTGCTGGAAGGCCGCGAGTTTACGGCCTACGTGGACCACAAGCCGCTCACACACGTCATGTCCAAGACGGCGGAGCCGTGGTCCGACCGCCAGCAGCGCCAACTCGCCTACATTTCCGAGTTCACCACGGACATCCAGCACGTGGCTGGGAAGTCCAATGTGGTTGCGGATTGTCTCTCCAGGGCAGTGGTCGGTGCGGTCCAGCTGGACTTGGACTACTCCCGCATGGCTGTGGATCAGGCCGCCGACCCCTCCATCCAAGCTCTAAAGTCATCGGACACTGGGTTGAGCCTGGAGGAGGTGCTCTTCAGTGATGCGGGGGCCACGCTCCTGTGCGACGTTTCCACGGGGCAGCCAAGACCTGTAGTCCCCGCCAACTGGAGACGCCCTGTCTTCGACGCGGTTCACGGCTTATCGCACCCGGGAAGGAAACCGTCCTCACGGCTGGTGTCAGGGAAGTTCGTCTGGCACGGGCTCAAGAGGGATGTGAGGGCCTGGGTCGACACTTGCACTGCCTGCCAGCGTGCCAAGGTGCATCGCCATGTCAAGGCCCCCCTGGTACGGTTCTCGGTGCCAGAGCGGAGGTTCGACCATGTCAACGTGGACCTGGTGGGTCCCCTGCCCCCCTCGCACGGCTTCACCTACCTCTTTACCATGGTCGACAGGACGACACGCTGGCCGGAGGCAGTCCCACTCTCCTCAACGACAGCCCCCGACCTGGCCCGGGCGTTCATCGCGGTGTGGGTCTCCCGCTACGGCACTCCTGCTGATCTCTCCTCTGACCGTGGCCCGCAGTTTACTTCTGAGCTGTGGGCGGCGGTGGCGGAGAATCTGGGGGTCAAGCTACACCACACCACCGCCTACCACCCGCAGGCTAACGGACTTGTTGAGCGCTTTCATCGCTCCATGAAGGCCGCCCTTCGAGCCGTCCTCACGGACGGCAACTGGCTCGACAAGCTGCCGTGGGTCATGCTGGGGCTCAGGACAGCGCCCAAGGAGGACCTCCAGTCATCGTCGGCCGAGCTGGTGTTCGGACAACCGCTAAGGGTCCCGGGTGACTTCATCCCCAAGTCAACGGAGCCCTGGTCCGCCTCCGCTCAGCGCGCCTCCCTCCTGGACGGCGCCAAGGCCTTCGCCCCGGTCCCGACCACGCAGCAATGGCGTCCCTGCTTCGCGGGTGCCCCCGGAGCTGCAGTCGGCGGGTTATGTTTTCATTCGCCACGACGGCCACAGGACGCCGCTGCGACCTCCCTATGACGGACCCTTTCGTGTCGTCGAGGCAGGAGCCAAGAACTTCGGTGTTAACGTGGGTGGTAAGCCTGAGTGTGTGTCTGTCGATCGCCTCAAACCGGCTCACTTGGACCTTGAACTGCCCCCAGACTTGGCCATCCCGCCACGAAGGGGCCGTCCGCCCGTCCTGCACCCCCTGCCACGCCGTGGCCGTCCCCCCCTCCAAACCCTACGACCCCCCACGGCTTGCGGCCCTCCGGTCGTCGCTGCCCCCCGCCCCGCTCAACAGGGGGATGTGATGGACGAAAAAAAAAATAATACACAACGCAGACTCAGCCGGTCACATATACATATATATATATATATATATATATATATATATATACACACAAATATAGACTCAAGGCTGCATACTATAAATTGGGACAAATAGACAATACAAATGGCAAATACAAACAGACACATAAGTTATGGTCTTATATACAATATACATATGTAATATGCAATACGGTCTTATATACAATTATACATAAATCTTTCAACAGAATGTAGAGAATATGAGAATATGAATATAATATAATATGTATGTACAGAATGAATGAACAATAATTTGTGCGGGAGAGGAACGACAGGGATTCAAAGCGCAGGCTGGTCACCTGGAGACGAGGTGCCGGTGCGGCGTGTCACGGAGAGAGCTGTTCACCTACGGTGGGTGTGGACCTGCGGTGAGTACCTCGCAGCTAACCCCCCCTAGAAAGGTAAGACTGCACTCACCCAGGGAAAGTTTAGGAACATACCTCCAGTTCCAGACATTAGGTCACGGGCTGTCCACCCAGATAAATAATGAGTGTGGTAGGTCAGCGCGTAAACACTGGGTGACATGGTGAACGCACGGGGCGTAGCCACACACATTTTTAATCCTACTATGGCCACGCCAATATCCGGAAAAGACACGCCCGCCTCTATTTCTGATTGGTCCGTCATACATGCTTTTTCTGGCTTGATATTAGCTGCTATGCTTAAGACTAGGTTTAGGGGTTATGGTTAGGGTTAGGTTTAGGGGTTAGGGTTAGGTTTAGGGGTTATGGTTAGGGTTAAGGGTTAGGGTCCGGGATGCTAATCTTTTTTTTGTAGGACGGTAGGGGCAAGTACGGCCTTTTTTGCCTCTGATTGGTTGGAAGGGCTCTCTTCCGATTGGTTATGGCACGGGGCAGGCTGTCGGCTAGTCTACCAGCAACAGAAGTAAACTGTGGTGTATTTACTACAATTGACTGACTGCGGCTTCATTCATCTGTGGAAAAAATACTATCATGCCTTTACTTTGGTAATAATTTGGACATAATAGTTTCATTAAATAGTTTCTGTTAAGTGGGATGCAAGTTAGGACCAACACATCTCTCATCACCTCAGGGAGCCTTAATGGACTCTGTGTTGACTGTTCTGTTAATTGTACTGCTGTTATAAGCCTATTTGCTGGTTGGGAAAACGTGGAGCCTAATTGTTAGAGGTTGTCGTCAATGTTATTCCACTGCAGTGTACAATAGTCGTGTTACATTTCTCGCTGCTTTCAAGATCCCTCTGTGTATTTGTGTGACCTGCACTGCACACAGCTGGGCAAAATCGTGCCGTTTTATTCAATGCATAACTCTGCTCATGTACTCTTTAATAGGACGCACTTATCACTGTTGGATTGAGTTAGTTTACTTCTGTTGGTGGTAGACTAGCCAACAGCCTGGCCTGTGCCATAACCAATCGGAGGAGAGCCCTTCTAACCAATCAGAGGCGACAAAGGCGGTACGTGCCCCTACGTACCATCCTACGAAAAAAAGATTTGCGTCTGGGACTGGCCGACCCCCACCAACGCCAGCGAGCTGCGCAGCTTCCGGGCCTGGCGGGGTACTACCGCCGGGTCATGGTGGTGGGTTAAGTCCTGGCCAGTTTTACTGTTGTGTGTGTTGAAACAAAGGCAGCTCTCGTAGTCATGCGGTGTAAAGGGCACGAGGGTTGTATGACACTTAAAACCTGGGCTCCCGTCTGGTTCTTCCTCTGCCGTCGCCACAGTATTGAACAGTAATGTCAGATAAACAGTGCTTGTGATGATCTCTGATTCATCTTTTTGAATCTTTTGACACTGAGGAGGAAGTCTTTTCATGCCTAGATATTTTAACGGTTTTAATGTCCGTTTGTATTATTGCTTTTGTACCCGGAGGTGAATCGTCAAACAAGTAAAACAAGCAAAACGATGTATTGCAAAGAAATCCCTTGATAGACTTGTGGATACGCATGTTTCACTCTTACTACTTAAAAAATGTTCTTGTTCAGAGTTATGGAGAAGAATTCAGTTCCATAGTGTAGGTTCAATAAATTCTATGGACTTAAAGGGAAGATGATTTTTTTATAGATGAATCACTTGAATAATATAAATGTGAAACCCCTAACCATCTGCTCAGCAGTCCCATATGACGGAAACAAGATGCTCATGATGGCTTCATTATAACAGTTATCTTCCCACTGGGGCACCAGTTATAACACACAAAAAAAGCACACTGATGCACTGTGGAATAAATGTGTAGATCATTTTTCCTAGAAAATAAATCCAATTGGAGGGGATGTAAGAAGAATTGGGTTGTGGGTAATTTGAACAAAGAAGTGGTTGGTCTGTTTTCGGTATTACATTGGATACACAGAGAGAGAGAGAGAGAGAGAGAGAGAGAGAGAGAGAGAGAGAGAGAGAGAGAGAGAGAGAGAGAGAGAGAGAGAGAGAGAGAGAGAGAGAGAGAGAGAGAGAGAGAGAGAGAGAGAGAGAGAGAGGACTACCTCATATCTTAGAGTGGAATGAAAAATGAGGCAAAGATCCACCTCATGACATTTTAGGAACACGCACACAGATATCAATTCCATTATGTAAGTGCACTTGAGATGGTGATACAGGTCTTGAGTATTAATCATCTGCAACATGCTTAAGTTATATCACATGTTGCTCTGTTGAGGATACGATTAAACATCCACTTCAACTTTATCTGTATCCTACCATGAATACATAATTCAGAGTTGTAAGTAAAGTAAGTAAATACTGTATGTTGCCTAGGTAACACTTTCAATACGTAAATGCAAACAAATAATACTACTAAAATTTTATGAAGAAAATCATAATGAATGTGCCATAAGTGAGTGTAACTGAACTGAAAATGAAACCCTGTTTTGAGTTGGTGTTGATTGTGACTCAGGAGATGAATGTGGGAGCTTCTATTGCGATTCGATTTGGGAGGGACAGTACACATACAAGTCTTTCGGGAATATGCATTCATTCTTAACTTGAGGAATAGGCTTGTCAAGTTTACTCTGCTTGGTGTGGCATCTCATTAGTGATATACCGGCATTTGTCTTCCCTGAGCCCCAGACGTGGATGAAAAGGTTTTCCTTACCAGCACCTTGTCAGTAATACATTGTCAAAATAAAACATGCCAAAAAGAAACAATGATGTATACTTACACGTCAGTTTCTCTCTGTGGTATGGATCTGTCGCTGGGACAAACTAGCATTGCATACGTGTCGTTAACGACGTGCCACTCATATACCGGACGTGAGGGGTGTCATATGAAGAAGAATGTATTGCATGATATACTCATAACTCAACAGGAAAGACAGAAATTCTGTATTTCGGTTGGAATTGATTTTAAATGCGTGACAGAGAAAGTAGAGACGCATTAGGCCTCCGACTGGAGTTGAATTGAGTTTGGCAAAAACGTTGCACCTTTGAATCTAGGCAGAGTTAAAACCCTTTTCTCTTCCATATGAGAGCTGAGTGTTGTTTATGAGCCAGTGGCTTGGAGTTTTACACTTCTCCCTTCAGGGAGGTAGACAAGCTGTCAAATCTGAAGAAAAACTGCCTTTTGCCTGTGTTCATGTTAACAACAGGGATTTTCTGCTCCTTGCCAACTGTTCCGTTTGTCAAGAAATATTATGATAGTTTTAAAATAATTTACGCAATTAAAAATAAAATATTGAGCACATACTCTTTGCTGTGTTTGTGAATGCAAAGAATATATACAACAAAGGCTCTATCAACGAGGAGGCAGCTCCTCGTATATAAATATATATATATATATATACACTATTTTAAAAGCTATGGGGTTAGGTGTATTGTGCAATGATTCCTATGGTAGACCGATGGCCTTAGGATCTTCTGAACCTTTAGACTGTTATTGTGTATATCCTACATGTAACCCAGAAGGAACAAAGGGTTTCTTTATACATGTTTGATAGTGCAGTTAGTCCCACTCACTTTGATATGTGTGAGAATGAATGGGGGTTCTCTGGAGCTAAATGCTATATAATGAGAATCTCAGTCTAGTTCAGCTGTGCTTGAGATATTAGTGTAGCATAACATTTCCAGACCAATTCGCAAATGTGCAATAGTCTGGAATCTCTCATTTCATCTTTGATTTCCAAGAGGCGTAATCATGGGTCATAGCCCAAAATGCCTCTGGACGCAATTGGATGGACCTACAACCAATAAGAGCAACAGAACGTGTGCCACATCAGCGGCAGCCACCTTGGTTGTTCCCCAAAATGCCTATGCAATGCTCCCAGACCTGGCCCGACCCAGGCCAGGTCTGGTGGATATCTGTTTGAACAGGAGGAGGTAGACGCATAGACCAAAGCATATAAAACACGGGCTTGCAGATTCTTCTGGTTCTCTGGCTACTAATTGTAACTATAACACAATCGGGTTATTAGGAATACATAATATTTTCCAATACACAATTGATGGATGAGATATTACCTCCTTTTTAGAGCAGTTGCAGTAGCACTGAGGCTACGGGACATGGGAAGCAGCTGCCAGCAATGCTTATCTTAAAGTTGTCAAAGATTCACTCAGAATGGTGTTTTGGAGATTTAAATATTACATTATACCACCAGGTGTGAGTGTGATTAGCCGTTACAAATTCTGCCTCTTCTGACATCACAAGTGGGTGTGTCCACCTAGATGTATGATGGATAGATGAACAACGTTTGCTACAGTCCACTGGGTAGGCTGGTAGAATGATCTATCCGTCATACAGCTAGGTGGACACACCCACTTGTGATGTCAGAAGAGGCAGATTTTCAAAACGGCTTGCAACTGCTAATCACACTCACACCTGAGGGGTATTCCATCAACCAAGCTAAGCGTAAAGCCAGGCTTATTTCGCTTAGCCTGGCTTCTTTCAGCTAGAGTTGCGTTCCATTAACGTGACTTAAGGGAATCTCTGCTAAGTAACCATGGCAACTTATCTGACCAAACTAACCTGGTCGGTAGCAGGTTAACTGTCAGGCTAACTTGAGCGGTGTTTCAGAGAAATCTATCTGTCAGCAACAATTGTACCATCAGAAGGTTCCGCCAAGTCTAGTCCTCATGATTTTGTCATAAATGTACATATATGAAGTACAAACAGCGTATATTTTCACTAAGGGTCAATATTAAATGATGCAAATGAAATAATTCAATGAATTGCTATCTATTGTTACCGTGGCTATTTTTTCAACACATTTTTATACAAATCTATGTATTATAGCGTCAGGAATCAGCGGTTGGGTGAATGGTCTAGCACTTGTGATACGCGTCCAAAGTATTTCATAGTGTTCTTGGCGTTGGCTTCATTTTGTAATTCCCTTTATTAATTGTATTAATTCCCTAATTAAGAATATTCAAAGAAATGGAAAATAAATGACATGAAAAGTTTTTTGATTTCTCTAGTAATCCTTCCTATATTACTAATTGCGTGGGGATTGAACCCCGGACGACCGGGTGCAAGTCTGACATGTTAACTCTCCCTGATTACAAATCTATGGTCAATATTAAATTTAAATATGTTACGCTTAATACTACTTATGCATTCAACAGATTGGCGATTTTTTTGCCAGGTGGCCTCCCTGTTTTTATTAATGGTTACGGTGTTCTCTTTTTGCTTTCCTTTCAGCTTCTGTTCGCCTCTGGAAAAGATCCCGCTCGGTCCTTTTCGGACATATGATCCATGATTCGACATTCACGGTTCTGGGCTGGTTACATATCTCGTGAACGCGCATAATCCAGGATAACGTTAGCCTGGCTTGAACAAACCTGAACAAACCTGAGCAAGGCACGGCTGAACTGCGTTGATGGAACGTAGACTTCAAGTAGAAGTTGGCGCTAGTTCTAACTGGGCTTAATCAACTAAGCACCACTTTCGTTAGCGACTTTGATGGAATACCCCTCTGGTGGCATGTCATGGCACCTTTTAAATGACACATTACTAGGAATTGTAAGTGTAACAAAGTCCATGCTACACGCCACCTAGGTGGCTGCCACTCCTCATAGGAGACTTCTATTGGGCTCCTCCAGACAAAGGACACAGGCTGGTGGTGAGGAAAGAAGAAGTTTTATTGTAAAGGTTTGTTGAAAATGATAGATGGCCTGATGTTGCTGGCCTGTCGCGGATAAACACGTTAAGGTAGAGAAGGCCGAAGGTTGAAACGATAAAGACTTTATATCACTTGCAACAAGTAACAACAAAACCTGAGTTGGTTTGCAAAGAACTGCAAAGAACAAAGTACTGTTCTGGAATCAAGCTTCAGGTTATCCAAAATGTGTGGATCCCTCCTACATGCACTGACCAATCACAACACTCTATGCATAGGGGTTAGAAATGAGGCACCTCCCGTGTCCCCCTCCCCAGGTCCCCATTAACTGAACATGCACTTATCCTCCTCCGGATTCTCACTAGATTACAACATTAAGAATTGACATCTTAAACATTAGTTATATCAAAACTCTTGATTAAAATCCACTCGTCACCTTATTCATTTAACTGATATAAAACAGACATACTAAACCACATCACTGGCATGAGGTAGTTTACATGTGTGACAAACACTATCGTGAGTAAAGCAGCCATGTAAAAATCAGGAAGGAAACCAAACCCCATACTACATATGTGGGTTAACATAAATGTGACATGCATGAGCACAACGATAATCACTTCTACTCAGACAATAAGCATGCATTCAAACAATTGACAACAAAACCACTATGTGATTATGGAATACATTCATAAGGCAGGCCATGTTTGACCCTAACTGTAGTATTATCTAGTTAACCATAACATATAAGTCAGTATAAGTAAAGGGAGAGAGAGAATGCAGGGGGCTCCTTTCTTCCTTTTGGAGGTCATAAAGCCCTCCCCGTCTCCTCCTCTCAGGATGACATGGGCCAGATATAAAAAGGTTTACAGGTTTGATGCAGCCAACTTTGATTCAGCCTTAACATGTGGAACGAATGAAAGTGGTACCCTGATAAAGCCCACCCCGTCTTTTCCTGTCAGGATGAGATGAGCCAGGTGTCCACAAGTTTCCACCGCCCCGTGATGCTTTGCGCGAATTGTAGGCTTCACTACCGGTCACTACGAAATCGATGTAAACAATCGCCGTCTGTCATTCATTCATTACAATGTGGGAACTCGATTTCAACCAATTATTTCATTTTTTCCAGTTGTAAGTACATCCTCGAATGGCACTCACGTTTCCCCAGTAACCACCACAGGCAAGTAGACAAGAGGGGTATTCCATCAAAGTCGCTAACGAAAACGGCGTTTAGTTGATTAAGCCCGGTCTATGAGGAGTACAGCATATAATAACTCAAAAAGGGAACACTGTAACCATTAATGGAAACAGGGAGGCTGCCTGGCAAAAAAATCGGTGATTTGTTGAATGCATAAATAGTATTAAGCATAACATATTTTAATTTAATATTGACAATGGATTTGAAAGCAGGGAGATAGTCTCCACGCAATTAGTAATATAGGAAGGATTACTAGAGAAATCAAATAACTTTTCATGCCATTTATTTTCCATTTCTTTGAATATTCTTAATTAGGGAATTAATAAAATTAATAAAGGGAATTACAAAATGAAGCCAACGCCAAGAATACTATGAAATACTCCGGACGCGAACTCGGGTCGCGCCTATCACAAGCCAAGTGCTAGACCTAGCCACTGATTCCTGATTATGCGATAATACATAAATTTGTGTAAAAATGTGTTGAAAAAATAGCCACAGTAATAATAGATAGCAATTCATTGAATTATTTCATTTGCATCATTTAATCTTAGACCCTTAGTGAAAATATACGCTGTTTGTACTTCATATATGCACATTTATGACAAAATTGTGAGGACTAGGCTTAGCGGAACCTTCTGATGGTACAATTGTTGCTGACAGATAGATTTCTCTGAAACACCGCTCAAGTTAGCCTGACAGTTAACCTGCTCCCGACCAGGTTAGTTTGGTCGGATAAATTGCCATGGTTACTTACTGCGGAGATTCCCTTAAGTCACGTTCATGGAACGTAACTCTAGCTGAAAGAAGCCCAGCTAAGCGAAATAAGCCCGGCTTTGCGCTTAGCCTGGTTGATGGAATACCCCTAAGGTCCATCTCAGAGGGCTGTTAGGTGGTGCAATGAGTGTCACGTGGACGTCCCTCTGAATGAAGTCCTTTGTTGTGCTTTTTTTCACACTGATTTCATTCATGCAGGAAAGCTAATGCTTATACTTCCTTTGAACCTCAAATGAAATTTCTCCCATATTGAATGTTGAATCTAGGACAACTCTCCCTGAGTGTCTTCTTCTTCTTCTTCTGTAGAGTTTTATGGCAGTTTACAATCAGAGTGTATTACCGCCATCCACTGGACTGAGGTGCAGTTCATCTCCCTGAGTGTGTGTGGTGATTGCTGGTTTAACCTGTTGCACATTGATTACTCAATGTGCAACTGGTGTGCAGCCTCCCCAGCCTCAGAGTCCAATCAGACTGACTAGGGCCAGGTGAGGCTGCTTAAATCAGCCATCATCCACACACATGCTCCCACGGTAAGCTCTTGCTCATATCACAGTATTACAAAATGAATCATGGTGCCGTTTTAATGAATGAAGTCCTACTCATCTGCCTCCGGCCTTCTCGTAATTGGAGACTTAACAACCGCCTAGCTGATGAAATATTTTTAAATCACGTCCCTTCTCCAACAATTTTCTCTTGATACGAATGCCTCTCATTCAATCTCCCATTCAACCCTTTTCAGAACTTTGAAACCTATCTTCTTGGGCAAATAAATGAATACTCGGCAAGGACAAAGAAAGCAGGAGATTCACGACGATTTGCGACTACATACAGATTATAACATTTTTCCCAGACAAAGCAACATACTTGCCTTACATACTACTGCTTGGAGAGGACAAAGGAAAGGAAGACGGTTGCACTTGTTTATATGGATGTGCGGGTTTAAAGCTCTGTTCTATGAAACATCTGTTCTATGCTCTATCCCGTCCCGATCACGTTACAAACAGTGAATTGACACCCGTCCCGCGGGACTCCCGAAAAATTGTCACCCTCTAGGACGGATCACATGGAAGTCAACCCCTTCAAGCAGTACTACAACAACTTATGTAGATCTGAATGTGATGATAATTTCTCACAAATCAACCTACTCCATCTTTTCCTTCCTTATGACAAGCTGAATTAACCAGACCAAACAGGCTTCATCTTAATTGAGGCACTCCAGCCTAAACCTCAGAAGGCTTTTCAACATTGTGTGTTCCCATTCTTCCTTCTCTCGGAATGGTTGCATCGCTCTATGCTGAAAGAGCGTTTGACAGAAGAATGGCAACATTAGAACATGTCCTTAATACGGCACTGTCTTAAAGGACACATGAGAGGTTAGAAATCCCACTAGATAAGGAGGTCTAAAATAGCAGCGGTTTGAGGCAGCAGAGGCTCCTTCCCATTTATCTTTGTTAAATAAAAATAAAAAAATTCTTACAAAATGTTAAATATATATTTTTTCTACTCATTGTATTCATTTAAATTAATGTATGTGCTTTCTTTATTGCCTTATTTTTTAAATTTGTATCTATATAATTATCCTTACACCTCAGTGAAAAATAAATCCATGTGAAGATCTGGACCTAAGGGAACAATCGGGGCTGGTAAAGCAAACGCTTTACATAGTTGTCTGACTATATTTTCATGAGCGCTTTCACCTCCTGATTGCACCACGTCTGACCGTGAATCATTTTAAGTGAGGATAAGTGTGTAACTGAATAGCTGAATACATTTATTTCCCGTTTGCGGCATTAATGTACATTCAACCCACGATTGATTGTTATTTGGTTCACTAATGTTGGGCCGGATCACGTTCACACCCAAAGCCACCAGAACCAGAGCTCACTTGGGATTGGATTGGGATTGGGAACGGTGTCATTGTGGTGTCCTCTCAGGTGAAGGCCCAGTGTGGTGGGCAATGTCAGGGGTGGTTTCTTTAACAGAGATGGCAGGCAGATAGATGTCTTTACTTCAGTCTGGCCAACAGTGCAGCACGCAACCAAAAGGCAGATGAGGACAGGATTAGAGCCAATTATTGGACCCTTACAGCAAGCCTGATGAAACAAGAGGTTCTGACAGCACAATTTTCTGCCAGCACACTCCTGCTCTTGAATTAAACGTTTTGGTCGTATTATACGTCCATGAAATGTTCACGAGTGCTCATCTAGCAAAGCAGAGGAGTGGCGGCTGGGTTTGAAGACATCTCAGCTGTTCTGTTAACGTGTGTAACCTTAATAATTTTCAATTACTTATGCAATCAAACCATGAACAAACATGCGTTGTTCAATTCTTTACCCAAAACGAAAACTACATACAGTAGTTTGCAATGTTACATGTGCATTGTTCAAAGTGAGAGGTGTATTCTCTGTGCTCTGTATGAACATCCTATTAACTAGCCTTTCCCAAACTTTATTTAAATTGTACTTTTTGGGGTCGCCAATTGGCAGTGTAAAATGCACAACAATGCTTTGGTATGTGTATCCTTAATGGAAATCAAAGAAGTTATTTTTTGTTGACCAGAAATGAGGCCCTCCCCCATTCTCTTTATTTTAGTGAAACAAACCGGGGATATAGTTAATCACATTGTAACCAAAGAGAGCTTTTTAAAACATTAAATTCAAATGGATGCCCTGAGAAGGGATGTGAATAACATTTTTCATGGTTTCATGGTTGAATAATCAGAAGATACTGAAATTCAAGTAAAAAGTTGTTCGCTGACTTGACCGACTTCATTAATTCACTCATGTACTTTGTTTTGAAAATAGCTTTTGATTTTTTAAGAAACAAACAACATTACATACTATTTCTGGTGGGCTGTAAAATGCTGAAAAGAGAAGTTGTGTTTGTGAGTTACTCTTGTGGGTAGGGCTTAGGGTTTCAGGCCAAGTAAACAACCTACTTGCTGTTGATTCAGGCAGGCGTTAGTCCTTCTGGCTGCATAATAATCATGTCAAGCAACATGCAGAACGGCGCTCAGAGACGCTGAATGGCAGCTGTGAGAATTCACAAGCATCAATCATCACGTCATCAAGATGTTTATCTGGCGAAAATGTTTTCTCCCTTATACTAGTGGTGGATTTCATGATTCGTTTGAATGAATCAGTTCGCGTCGGTCTGTTTGCCAAGAAGAGTCATTTGTTTGTTCGTTTGTTCGCATTTCCGGTAGAGGAGCGTTCGTTCGTTTTAAAGAGTCGTTCGTTCGAACTGATTCATTCGCGAACGAGCCACCACTACCTTATACCGTTATTTCAGGAGGATACAACCTCTTTCACGCCTTGTTTGTCTAAACACAGCTTTATTTTCTGAGACGTCTGTTGAGTCCTCTACAATCTTATAATTTTTTTCCAGTACAATCATAGCAAAGTACCTCTTCATCCTGACAGGAAAGACAGTCGAGGACAACTGCAGATGGATATCTATGAATCGTGTTTTAACAAGATTGTCTGGGGTGATATAATGAATGATAAGTCAGGAAATGTTTTGATTTTCTTGAGTGATGACACAGTCTTGCATTCTCCCATAATCTATGGCTGAGATCCAAACAAGAATCAGAAGCAGTGTCAAAGATAGTACTGTTCAAAAAAATCTTTCTGGCTCCTATCCAAGACTGGTTGATGCAGTATTCTATACAAAACACAGTTTCTTTCAGAAATCCTCATGAAGACTTTAAAAAAGGCTCTTCTTAAACAGACAAAGTTTGTGTGATTGTGTGTAACCAATGAAGGAATGGAAGTAGCATAATTAGGTACGCCAGCTAGCAAATCAAATCCTGAGAGATCCTAACACTTCCGTCCTCCCACATTTTGTCATGGCTCTAATGCCCTTTCCATATCAGATGTGTCACGCATCACCAAGAATACCCTCCCACTCCGTCTTTATTAGGCTGTGTGCTTGTGGTTGTGGAGTGGTACACATTGAATCTCTCAGTCCCTTATGTATTCACAATGTTTTGTATGTCTTATTTAAATTGCATTGTTAACATTGGTATAAAATATTGCTTATTCTTGGTTACAAAATAGTGGCATGTGGATTTATTTTAAAGCATCTCAGTTACTGCCAACATTGAGGCACTGAGAATAATTCCCAGGAATGGATGAGATAGGGAAAGTGAGCAGAGATTAAAAACCTTGACCTGCCCGCAGCCCACCTCTCCCTCCAAAGGCTAACCTATAAATCAACTCAATATATTAGTGTCACTAAAATAGCAAATGAGAAGGGGAATTTCACAGACTTCGGAATGACAACCAATCCCAGCACAGCCTCCTCACCAATTACATGTGTTGTCAGGAAAATTGCCTAAAATTAAGAAATAATGAGGCTAGTGGAGTGTAATTGGCACGTTATGACATAATTAATATGTGATAATCTGTCATAGGTGGCTCATAATGGCATGAATCAAGTTTGAACATTTGAAAACTTGCTAAAAGGGAATGATGAAACACTAATCAATTTCTTGTCATATTTTAGTCTAGTCTCTAGTCTTTCCTTCAACATAGTGTATAGGACATGGGAAAAAGCCACATAGGACATAGTGTATAAGACACTGAACATAGGAGACAATAAATAGGACATAATGCTGATCAACTATTGAATCATCTGTAAAGTTTGAAATGATCACAAGCAGATTCAAAATGTTTTAGTCCAAACTGTCTTTTTGGCATTCTACTCTTGTGTTTTTAAGTACAAACTAAAAGCCTGTAGCCTCATTGGTTCATTGATGCCTCGATGTGTCCTCTGACTCTGAGACGTTAGGATGTATTCTGGAATCCAAGTGGCCCTTAACAGCTTTCTACACCGACCGGAACCGCCATGTCTATAGGATAGAGCGCAACCAGAGTTTGTTAAATCCTCTCAAGCAAAACCGTTCACTCAAAAAATAAATAGCCTGTTTCGTTCATGCTTTGGATTTGGGCTGTGTGTCTGTGTGGTTGTTAGCTTTGTAGCGGCAGTGAGGAAATGCAAAACAAATCAGATGTTCAGTTCAAAGTGTTCTGCACTGACACCTGCTACTTTTTCACAAATCTTGATAGTACTTGTAACAATTTCTTAAAAATAGGTAAAAGGGGAAAAAAGTGTGACTCACGTTCAGATTTTTTGGACAGATGTTCATATAAGTGTAAAAACACAGAGATACAGTGGCATTTCACCTCCTAAAAAATAATAATTAACAAGTGTGAGTGTGAGAGTGTTCAACCTTATTCATTGTGACAGGCAGATGGTTCACTTCACTACAATTTCTGTGCATAATCTTTACTTTAAACATTCTTGCTTTTTTTAATTACAACGTGATGCGTTAGGGATGCAAATCGTTGTCAGGTACCTCTTGTGTGAGGACAATTATGATGATCTGATCAATCCCCAACCGGCTGTCTGGTGGTCGTAAAGTGTGCTTAATCAACAGGAAACAGTATCGTCTTGATTGGCAGGGGAGGCACCAAAGGCTTCTCATGTCAACGGCCTGGCTCCAGTAGGTGTGAACCTCATCCCAGGTGTTCTCCTCATGAGAGATGCGGCCAACGGCCATGGACGGAGGGCTTCATATGTGTGGGTAGTGGAAAGAGAGGGCGGGACTTCTGAGGGAGAGATATTATTATGTCTATCGGTGTGTTTCGGTAGTAGGACTGACCAGAGCTGACCGGATGATATTGATGATAATAAGCATTATTTAAATCCTAGTCCTTATAGGTGCTGATAATCCTTCTCAAGGTCTTACTAAGAGAGAGGCCCAACCATGCAATGATGCACCCGGCAATCTGTAGTCATTATACACGTGTATAATTAATTGTGTGCCCGGTGGACAAAGGTGATTTAAGTGGTTAAGCTCAATGAAAGTGGGGCTTATGATGCATATCGTCGAAGGGATAATTTGTGTGAAAGAGTCTTGTGTCTTTGTGTCATCACCCATTACAGAGAGACAGCAGGTTTTTCCTTTAGGGGGGCGGGGTGGTGTAACACAAGCCACTAACGAATTTAACAAATTTCTCCTACGGGGGATTAATAAAGTTGTATTGTATCATACTGGAATGTAGCACAGCCACCCTCTTGACATGATCGTTTTCCCCTAGTGTCAAGATGAGTTGTATGTGATGAGTCATTAACGACAGCTCATTTCAGCTCATTAATCCCCTTCGTCTATGCACTGTCACCGATAATTAGCTCACCTTCAGTCTGTTTTCCCACTAACTGATGTATTGAGAAAGGGGATTGTCTTTGACGTCCTTCTGTAAGAGTGTTATTGCTTTTATTCCTGTGGCCTACTGTGTTTTACTTATTTTTGTATCCGGTTCCCTCTTCCACAAACTGTGGATAGTTAGGAGAGGTTAGCCCCAATCGCAAACATTTATGTATACATGTCAAAGCTATGTAGTTTATTTTTTGATATTCAATGAATATCAAGAGATCAAGAGCAGTGGTTCTCAAATGGGGGTATGCAAATGGAGGGTACTCAGGGGGTGTTCAGTTTCTGTTCTGAAAGTTAGACAATAGAAAATTGAGAAAATGGACAAGTGGTTGAAATGTAAATCTGAAAATAGGGAGAAAGGACAATCTGTGAAAAATAAATCATTCCATAAACACCAAAATGTTGTCAGTTTCAGGAAGAATATATTTTATTGGGATTCACCTGTACATGCTCTGACCCTCCCCTGGCATTGTGCTTCTTTTGTGGATTGAAATTAGCAGTTGCATGAAACACAGGCCCAAAAAAATGTATGTGCAATTAGATAGATGTACAATTGCACACCTGAATTTAACACGGTAGCAAAGACACAGGAAAAGCAAAGATATACACTCTTTTTCAAGAAGCCACACAATATGAAAATATAATAGTTGTGCTCCCTGGGTCACACCTCAAAAGGTGTTGTTGAACATTTCTGTGTATAAATGTATGAAGTTCAGTATTTCCAGCTAAACACGCTTTTACAGATTGATAGGTCTCTATCGGTTGTGCACCCTTGGTCAAACTAGTTTGGACGTGTTTTTTGCCACTTGGTTCTATTGAACCAAGTGCAATTTGTCGAATATCTGGGCAGAGGATTGTACTGAAACAGGGGTTTTTCTTACTCTTTTGAACACATTGAATTGAATTCAATTTTATTTGTATAGCCCTTAATCACCATTACAGTCTCAAAGGACTTAACAGGCCAAATATGTATGACACCCCCCTGACCAAAGCCCCCAAAAGGGTAAGAAAAACTCCTTCATCAGCAAGGAAGAAATTTTGAGGAGGACGCAGAGTTGGGGATTCCTCCTTCCAGGGATGGTCAGGAGTGTAGTGTGTGCCATAATTGAGCGTGTTTTAATGTGTCTCAAGCATGTTTAAATGCCTGGTGAAAGAACGGACAAAAAGGTTGTGCCTAATTACAGAAAGTATTGCTATGCTAACTAGCCGAAACTACTTTCATGAGCCTAGTTTCCATAACAACGTTCAACTGACCAAGAGTCGGCTATCGTTACTATAGGAACTATTTTCTGATGGAGATGAACTCAGACAGAAAGCTTGAATTTGAGGGCAAATTAACCCACAATATGAAAATATTTTACAATATTGTTGATAATGAAGATGGTTTGTGTTATTGAATCGCAATCTTACACTCGATGGCGTTCTTGAATGTCATTATTGGTACTTGAAGCAAAGGACTTCGGAACTCGTTCCTACGGCTGTGCTTCGTGTACCAATAATGACATTCAAGAACGCCATCTCGTGTAAGATTGCTTAAACGTATGCCACACTTTATTAGCAGCAGCAAAGCGTTTGAAGTTTGACAATGTCTTCTCCTTTCCTTTGTTTTTGCTTATGTAGAGCTCTTCCCTTCTTGGCCCACAGCTATATAGGCCACCATATTTGCACTGTATACATATAGCTGCCATGACAAAGCCATATAGCTTCAGAGGCATGGAAAATAAAGCCACAGCAAGACTTATGCATTATATGTTAAATAGACATGCATGGAAGACAAGCCATGAGGCAAGACAGAGGAAATAAAATTATTTTCAGTGTATTTAAGAAAAAGGTTAAATTCGGTTAATGGTAGAACCAGTGAGTCATATAGTTGTTCATAACAACAACAACAGTGCATGAACTCCTGTTCCCGCACTCTAAATTCTGCTAAACCAAAACATCATTGCTCATTGGTTTTTTTCTCATCATTTCAGACCCCCCCCCCCCCCCACACACACACACACACACACACACACACACACACACGAGCAAATGGTCATTTTGGGCCATACCGACAACAACCTATTCTATCTCTTATGTTGGAGAGCAGGCTGTTACCTTCATACTTTGTTTTTTTATTTTCAATGAGGCCAAAAGCACCGGAGAGGTGGTTTCTCCCTACATCTCCATTTTGAATGTGTAGGTCATCATGTTGTGGCTGATTTAGTGTTTTTCCTTCTATTGATTCTCCATTGGCATTTAGCTGGCTCCTAGTATGCAGGTTTTTTTTTCCTTAATGTATTGCTGTACTGTTGTACTGGTTTCATAATAATTCATACAAATATTCTGGAAGTCAGTCTTTCACAATTGTTTCCTTGTTTTTTGTATTCATTAAACCATTTGTGATAGATTTATTTTCTCTTGAAAAATGACATTCTCTATATGACTATTGGGTTCCTGAGATTCGGAAGCAAAAAAGGTAGACTATTTAATGTTAAACTGATATACATTAGTGGTGGATTTCATGATTTGTTTGAATGAATCAGTTCGCGTCGGTCAGTTCGCCAAGAAGAGTCGTTCATTCGTTCGTTCGTTCGCATTTCCGGTAGCGGTGAATCATGATTCTCAGTCACTGAGTCAGTCAGACTCGGCTCCTCCCTCGTTCTCGTTCAAACAAATCGTGAATGCCCGTTCTCAGCTGAGTCGGTCCGACTCAGCTCCTCCCTCGTTCTCATTCTCAAACGAATCACGATCGTGCAATGGTGCAAACGGTCAACAATCAACACAACATTAACTAAGTTCCTTTTAGCTGAGGAGTGCTTCATGTTCAGAATCGGGATGTTGTTGCCCGGCTGACTCTCGTGACTTTTCCGTCCTCGAGTCTTCACTGCTAAACACAGTCAGTGAACGAACGGCGACTCGCGAGTCAGTGCAACTCAGCAACTAGTGGGTGGAGCTGGGAGTCGAGTGGGTGGAGCTGGGAGCTCGGCGAACGAACGAGACGAACGACGATGAACGAGAGCGGCGAATCAGGTCGGTTCGTTCGTTTTAAAGAGTCGTTCGCTCGAACTGATTCGTTCACGAACGAGCCACCACTAATATACATTAAACGCAAAGGTCTCTTAACATATTCAATCCAACATTATTATATAAAACTAAATAGGCATTAAAAGTGTGTGTGTTGTTGTGTCATAGATTTTAGACGTCATAAGCTACACACACACCGACACACCTTCAAGCAGGTAGCCCAGTTATAATGGAGATGCAATTCCCAGCCAGTATAGTATAATGGGGGAATTCCATATGTTTGTCTGAATCAATCAGCTTACTCACTCACTGTCTCCCTTTGCCATATTGATTCATCATTGCATTATGTTTTCTCTTCTACAATTCTGTAGAAGAGAAAACAATGGTAACCAGCAGAACGTTCAATAAAAAAATGAAGATCCAGGGCCAGGGCTGGGCAGAAAAGCCAGGTTGGCATGACAGCAGGATGGACCTTGAGATGTGGGGATAGCCAAGTAAAGGACACACCACTGCAAATCCCCCACTCTTTTTTGTCACTCTTCCATGTGGGAAATACCTCCAGTGGAACCTGTCCATATTCCAGCCACCTGGTGTCTGGACGTCTGGCCAGCTGCTAGAAAAACAGGGATTTAGTACAGATGTAATCTCTTTGTTAACTGAAGCAAAACTTAAGTCAGTCAAACCATTAAAAGACAGCAGGTGTCCCTCTCCTCTCATGTTAAATGCACACTTGGGAGATATCAGTACTTCTGGGAAATCTGCCTGTTCTGGTGCTCCAGCTGCAAAGCCGCTAGCTGCAGGGCTGAGTCTGGTCTGGAGGGGGACTCAAGCCTGCCCACCAAGTCACTCACCAGGCGTAGAGACCTCAGTCCGGTCTGGGCACTAACCCCCAGGGCCGACTTCCACCCTTCGTTCTCACAGTCCAGCAGGTGTCTCAACTTGGTCATGCCTGCTCCCACGAAATTCAAGATCACACAATCCCTGACTCTCTCCTGGGTGGGCATAAGAAGGTTAAAAAACAGGGGCTCTTCTGTACCATAGTGTTCATCCAGTGTTCTAGACACAGTGAGAATATTTCATGCATCAATGAAAGATTTTTAGGAAAACGGTTGTTTTCATTCATTTTTTGCCATCTTGTCTATCAAGAGAAAAAAAAAAAAAGTATGTATTATTGACCGTGCAATATAAACCCAAATGCCACTGTCTGGTGCATAGAGGAGACATTGGGCTGTCTGTAGTCTCATGGATGCAACCTTACCTGCCAGGTGGATCAGTCCCTGACCCCTTCAGCCCCTGGCAGACACAATGCTCTCGGGGGCAGCCAATGATACCCATCCCAAAAGAAATAGACAAAAGCCTTTTGGAGACTTTAGAAGAGGGAGATAGGGAGGTCAAAACACTACAGCTTTGGTAATATCCACCTCCTTATAGTCATATGTCCCACAGTTCCCAAATATCCCCCCAAAAACTTAAAACCATCCCGATTCCAGACACAAGATTGAGGTAAAACAGGTGGTGTTGAGTCCTGCCGTCTCCAATTAAAAAGGAAGAACATTTCTCCCAGTTAATCCGAGCAGAAGCAGCTCTTTGGTAGGTTTGTAAAACCTGTGACAGCACCTGCACATCCTCCTGCGGCTGTCGCATCACCGTCACATCATCCGCATAGACTGTAGGGGCCACAGTAGGGGCCTCTAGAATCCCTGGTGCAGTGATGCTGCCCAGGTGGGCCTTCAGCATGACAAGGAGAGGCTCAAAGGAGAAAATGTAAGGAAGCCCAGAGTGGCCACACCCCTGCCGTTTTTCTCTAGAGACAGAAAGGTTGGGTGAGTGAGCTATTTATTTTCAGGACAATAAAAAACGTCTTTATAGAGCAACTTCATGATGCCTATGATAGCTGGACCAAACCCGAAAAACCGGAAACAAAAAGCAATGATCGACATGATCAAAAGCCTTCTCCTGGTCTAAAGAGAGGAGGTTCAAGTTCAGCTTATGATACGCTGCTGTGCTTATGATATCATGAGCCAGAAACAGGTTATCAAAAATAGAATGATTTGGAATACAGTATGTTTGATCACTTTCAACAATTGAGCCTACTGCAGTCTTTAACCTCTTGGTGAGTTCTTTAGAGAATATAATGTGTCTGCACATTGAAGGGAGACAGTGTGCAATGTATAAGATCAAAATTCCTTTTTTTGGGGACAGGACAGGACTGCCGTGCGACAACTCACGGGGTGACTTCCTTTTCTAATAGACTCCTGGAGGAAGATGTGCAGGTCGGGTCCTAAGAGGGACCAAAGAGCCATAGAGCTCACCAGATAGACCCTTGGTATATTGAACAGCAGCTCATCCACCGCTGTTCTGTGACAGTACTACACTCTTAACGATCCTCGTGATAAAACAACGAAACAGACAAGGTGGCTACTCAGTCTTGTCTCTCCTTCCACCAGGGAGCTTGAGACACTGCATGTGTTTAGTTTTTGACGTTTGCTTCTCTAATTCAAATAAGAATTCTGTGGGGCCACCCATGTCCGCATGAAGCAAGTAGCGGGCTCTCACTATTGCCCAATCCCCCCTTTCATGCAGAAGTCTCATGAGTTGCAATTTAATCTGATTGAAATAAGCCTGCTGTACCCCTACCACTGGCCTGAGCAGTTTTCAATGAGATCTCTTGCTCTATAGCTTCAAGTTTTTTGTCTTTACAGCTCGCAGGGTGGAATTTGCTGTGCATTGTTGACAGAACAATTTGATCTGGGCTTTACCGACTTTTACTGTTTCCCAGCCAGTTCTACCAAAAAAGGGTGAAAGAATTCACAAACCCCTGACTTGAAGAAGCCTACTGTTAAAACGCCAGTATGGGCTTCTGGGCTTATTTATTTTGGTGGCAATAGACACTGAGACATAGTGATGGTCAGAGAGGCCCATGGGGGTTATATTATTCTTAAAGGTCCAATATTATACCCCCAGGTGTATAATATGTCACCTTTAAACAAATGTCCCCTCATGTTTTCTGACATAAATAAGATCTAGCCTTGCCCCTGATAATATGTTTGTTTCAACCAAGTATACTGTCGAGCCTGGAAACTCCTCTCTCCAAACATCCACAAGGCCACGATAGGGTACTAAAGCTCTCAATTCATTGGCTGATTGGGGATGGGGTTTATCATGGTTCCGATCGAATGTGTGATCCAGTGTGTTAAAATCCTTGTTAGAATTAAAGTTAAAAGTTTTCTGCCGCTCCGCTCTGGTTGGCTGGACGGTTGCAGCCGCGGTGGGCCCACCATCTCCTGCGTGTCTCTTCTCAGTGGAGTCCTCCAGCGACATGCCGATCTCTGGGACCTCATCAGCTGTGTTGGTCGGTGACTGGCTCGTGAACTTTATTCATGAGTAGCACTTTTAGCTGTAAGTTGAGCTAAAGCTAGTTAGCTAACTTGTGCCCGGTCATAATGTTTTCTGGTTTATATTTTAGATTGTCATTTTTATACTTTTATTTTGCACAGATCTCCATGCTTGTTATTTCTCATTGCAGCAGTGGCACACTGCTGACAGTTTGTGTCAGATCACTTTTTACCAGGTAGGCTTTGTTAAATGTGGGTTTCACATGTTGTTGCATGAGAACCTAACTTTAGTCAATCCAGCGTGTTTCATGTTGAAGAAAATAGCTCTAATTGACCACTAAACAATCACATGTTTGTTATGTAAAATATTTTTGTTGAATCAGAATATGTGAAGATGTATTTTATATCAGTCCAAAAAATAAAGATCCAAGCTGGAGATCTGAATTATTGTGATTGCAGTTGCACACTGTTGACACCATTTATGTTCTGGATAATGTTTGTGCCAGAATAAAGAGGACCAGAGAGAGTGCAGGTCCTGTGTAGCTGTGCGTTCCCTCTCGCACCGTAGACATCAACACAGAGTAAGACACTCTGTCACGATCTGTCACGCATGTCTGGCAGTAAGTCGGGGCTTGGTGTATTCACCTGGCGTATCCATTTTTTACCTCACGGCAAATGTTTGTTCGCAGCAAAACTGCTGACAACGCACCAAGCCGTTCAAAATCGGCTTTTCTGATTAAACAAGGTTGTGCTCAGCTGGTAACAAAAAAAATGTAGAGAGTCTCCAAGGCTGACGGTATACCAGATTGTATGTGTGCGTCTGTGTGCTTGTTTGGGCTAATGACTTAGCAATTCGTTCAAACCAAAAGAAAATGATTGGTTATGATGCATGGGGTGTGCACATTAACCAGAGAGAGAAAGAGCGGCTGAGCGTCATTGGTTGGTTGGTTAGATGACATGACATTCTTATCAGCTGCAAAATTGCAAATGTACTGTTGTACATTGTTCTATAATAAGAAACAGCGTGATCTGAGGTAGGAACACTTAGGGAGTGTTGATGTTGCCATTGTTGACAGACACACACTCAATGATTTGGTCAAAGAACAAATATGGTATAAGACAAACCTTTGGGTTTTGGTTGCAGAATCGACAAAGCCATTAATGGTCTTTGTTTATCTTTCCCTGTTATTATCTTGAACACAACTCTATCACAGTGAAAGAACATGGAAGTAGAATATCAAAACAAACATAGATATAAATATATAATTTTCCTTTTTTGTTGGCATTAATATAATACCTAAAGGTATATTATTTGGTTAGAAGTTATTATGTACAACAATAAATTCAGTGTGTTTGCCATTTTCGCCCCAAGATGGTGGGGTCATAAAATACAATTTTGTGTTTCACATTTCAAAGAAAGGTTCCAGCGTGCCTTTAACATAAAATGATGCAGCAACACCCTTCCCATTTAGTCCCTGATGTTCGAAGTCTTCCAACCCACTCCATAAAACACATAATCTGTCTGTGGCCTTTCAGAGGGAAATGTCAAAACAGTGTGTGTTAGAAGGTCATAAGGAGAGGCGCCAATAGAGCATGCATAAACAATTACACCCAGCATTCCAATAGAGGAAAAATGTGTGAGAAATAAATCTGCAATTGTGAAAGTTAGAGAAAGATTCACTTCTCAGATTGTTTACCTCTTTTAGAATAAATAGGTCATTTTTTGGCGTGACGGAATGGTTACTGTTTGAAGCAGTCCAGCTGCAGCATCACCAAAATTCATTTCCGTTGTCTCCTTTAAATATTCCACACTTAATGCATAAACTGCATTTCACTGAGGTGGGTTTCAAATGGAAAACCACACAGAACTATTCTCTGCGGCTCATTTCTGTGTTTTATTTAAATATATGTATTATCAGGACCTGGTTACGGTCTACACTCTCCAAAGGCCATGAGTCTTCTGAAGTTGGAACCTGAAAAGTTACTTGTATCTCAGTGAGAGAGAGAGAGAGAGAGACCACTCACAGAGGGGGAACAAGAGAACGATGGAAGTTTGAGAAAAGGGCTCTATTTAAGTTGTACACAACACCAGACCTAAACATGATTCAATCATGTACATGGTTGTTTGTTTTTTTACACTTTTGCAGTTGTTTTTTTTGTCTTTTCCCATTCTTTCTTAGTTTCTTTTTCTTTCTTTATGCCTCCCTCCTCGCTTCCTCGCGGCCGTTCTCTCCCTCTCTCCCTCATCCAGTCTCTTTCTTCTCGGCGACACCGGTGGCATCCAAAGCGGGTCCAGAAGTAGATCAGAGGAGGGGGAAAGAAGAGAGCTTGGCTGGTTGTGTTCCCAGCGCCTCCGGTCGAGACCTGCTCCTGAATTATGCCATTTGTTTTCCCCAATCCCAATCATAAAGGCCTCGCAGGCCTGCTTTCAACATTCTCACACATGGCCTGCAAGGGAGACAGAGGGGAGAGCTGGTATCAGCACCACAGAGGGTGGACAGCAGAGTGTGTGTGTGTGTGTGTGTGTGTGTGTGTGTGTGTGTGTGTGTGTGTGTGTGTGTGTGTGTGTGTGTGTGTGTGTGTGTGTGTGTGTGTGTGTGTGTGTGTGTGTGTTACTTTCAGCGTGGGGCGCTGTGTGTAGCAAAGGCTGTGTTCATGAGATAGAGAGAGGAGAAAGGGTGTGTGTGTGTGTGTGTGTGTGCATTTTGCGTGCGCATGCGTGCATGAGAGAGGGAGAGAGAGAGAGAAAGTGTAAGAAAGAGTGTACATGCATGCTGGACCCTGAGCAAGATTGATGGGATGATGGACAAATTGTGATCCTCCAAACCTTCCATGAGCTAAGCCCTGTAGTGTTGTGTCTGGTAGAGAGTGAGACAAAATGTTGTATGTTGTATGTTTGTATTGAGAGACTGAGGGAAATGATCTACAGTTCTCCCATAAAGACTCATTCACCAAAGAAATATGAATAAAGATTTATTACAGTGACATGATAGAAAAAAGTCTTTGCATAAGAAGTCTTTGGCGTAAGCCCCGTCACGGATCCTGGTTGGCGTGTGGACTCAGCGTGTCCTTCCAGGACTGGCAGGGGCGGAGCCTTCCCCTGGACCATAGACTGGGACAGACCTGGTGGTGGTGGAGTGGAAGGAGGAGCGTCGAAACGAAAATACCTGAGCAGCAGAACAGGTGTGTTAGACGGCTGTTTAAAAAGTAGGTGCAGGCAGGTGATTGGTGAAGCAATTAACCAGTGAGGGAGTGACGCGTCTGAGTCCTCCTGGTAGAACTTGCGCTAAAGCTTACATTTCTCCCATAAAGACTCATTCACCAAAGAAATATGAATAAAGATTTATTACAGTGACATGATAGAAAAAAGTCTTTGCATAAGAAGTCTTTGGCGTAAGCCCCGTCACGGATCCTGGTTGGCGTGTGGACTCAGCGTGTCCTACCAGGACTGGCAGGGGCAGAGCCTTCCCCAAAAGAGGAAATAACCCCATGGGAATTAATGTTAAGAGTAAGTGATAACTCGGCATGTCCTGCCAGGACTGGCAGGGGCGGAGCCTACCCCAAAAGAAATGGAATGAGACGAAAGGAAACAATGAGATAATACATACCCGCCGTAGAGAAGGGGCAAGGACCCGACCTAGAAGATAAACAGCACGCCCAATGCATGACACATAATTAGAAACAATCATATTACACATAGAAAATACAGTTGAGTTTAAAAAACCACCTGCATAATCAGTGAAGTTAGTGCACTCACCGGGGTTGCAAGGAGCGAACCTTGAGTGTTTAGTTGATGAGCCACCGACGTGGTATATGCACTCACCGGGGTTGCTACGAGCGAACCTTGAGTGTTTAAGTGTTGAGCCGACGTGGTATATGCACTCACCATGGTTGCTATGAGCGAACCTTGAGTGTTTGGTTGATGAGCCACCGACGTGGTCAATAATCGTGTGTAAATGACAGTAATACCTTTCGAATAGGTATGAAGCCGGATCTTACATAAGAATCGAGCAGCCTAAGTAAAACCACCACCACCAGTAATTGCAAACATAACAAATACCTTGACCAATTAACCGACTTTGGAGAGCGTTGTTTGCTCTTGGAGAAAGAATCTCAAATCTGATCGGATGTATGATTTATAAGCCGTGGAAGACCACCTTCCCAATCGTTTGATGGATGAGTCAGACAGCCCTCGCTCTGCGGCTGTAGTTGCAGCTCCTATCCAAAAGGAGTGACCCGTGTAGAGGGGAGATGGTAGGCCACAGCCCTCTACCACCTTGGCGAGATGTATCCTGAACCACTCCTTTGTCATTGGCAAGCCGTTAGGCAAAATGAACAGGGGTGATTCAGGGGACGTGCATTGGCGGAGCTTAAGATAGTGAAGCATAAGGACAGAGTGAATTGTTAATTCTCTAAATTGTAATGTTTACACCTGCCCCTAGGCTATCGCTTTTAGACTGTTTTAAGAAGATGGAAAAATGTCTTGAAGTGGGTGACATGAATTCCCCTGGGCGCATAAAACCATAAAATGCTGTGAGAAACACTGCTTCGAGTAAAACATTAAAATATGGAGAAAATAACCCAGCTCTGAGAGAGCACACTAATCTCTCCAAGATATTGAGGGTGATGGGGGAGCGTTTGTCTGGTACTTTTGGCAGAGACTTAGTAATACCTTTCAGTAAAAGACGAATTGCGGGAGTCGAAAATAGACTTGGAAAGCCAGGATCCTGGCACCTTGCATAAAATTGGATACCGGCAAAATTTCTGCGGATGGAAGATAATTTAAGTCTGCGGGATTCAAAGCAGTGGACGATGAAAGCGCAGACAATGGGAATCGACATTGGGAAAACTGGTACATGCAGGGAAATGCTAAATAAATTAAACCAAGACCATGCAGAGCTATAGGCTTTATGGGTGGAAGGTGCTAAGGCTTTTGACATGTACGTGCTAGCAGAGTCTAACAGAATTTAGACTGTTCCCTAGACCAACAGAAGTTTGTGGAATGGTGGGCAGCGTAACGGGTCAGAGTTTGCTGCGGGGCATAGGCGTCTGAATTCCTGGAAGCGAAAACGAGAGAGGGAGTCAGCTGCAGCATTAAAGTGACCGGGTGTATGTTCAGCATTGAAGATAAAATTGAGAGTGAAGGACTGCCATGTTATTCGTCTGAGTAGGGACATGATAGTGGGGCACGGCGAGTGCTTTTTATTCATTATCGCAGAATATAGTTATGCATTTACAACGCCATTCGGACCCGAGAGCAAATGTGCGGAACTCTGCTGGCCATTTATCTGCGAACCATTGCCCTTGGAAAAAGGCCCCGAACTCGATCGAAGGAGCCGCATTGGTAAATAGTTTGAGGGAATCGGATGAATCGGATTTGGGCACATCGTTATAGAAAAAAGATATACCATTCCAATTACGAAGAAGAAGCGACCAGAATTTGAGATCAGACCTACAGCCTTCGTTGAGGTACACTATGTCATTCAAATTTGGGACAGAATGAGCCAGGGTTAGAAGGCGAGAAATGAATGAGTGACCTTGCGGTATGATACACATGGCAAAATTGAGCTGGCCTAGAAGGGAGAGAATTTCACGTTTAGTGACTCCAGCAGATGACTGAAAAGAATCTGAAACATCTGATTCTCTGCAGTTTCTCATCAGGAAGGGATGCTTGCATCCTGACAGAGTCCAAGCGAATCCCTATGAATTCAAGCGAAGTGCCGTTTTTTCCCTGAATATTTCCGAGTAGCAACACCTAGAGAATTAATGCGGAACAAAGAGAAGGGAGGAGAATCAAATGGGCCAATTACATAGTTTTTATTGACCTCTTTGGCCAGAAGACCAGACACGACTTCGGGTTCCGCCAGAGCTGATAGGAGATTTTTGGCTACTTAATTGGAAGACAGAGAAGAAAGGACTCCCACCTGAAACCCTTGTGAAAGGCCCGTGATAAGGTGGTCCACGAAACCGGGGTCTGGATGAAATAATATAAATTTTGATAGTGTAGGCACGTTAATTGGGGTAGAGGGATGAACTTTTAGAATCTCTTGTAGTGAGGGGCCTTCCCTTGGTGTGCCGGCCTTTGACGGTGGGGGCAAGTGGATTTTGATTGATTTTGATTTTGATTTTTTCGAACTCGCCGAAAGACAGGTTGTGCGTGATCCTGGGATCTGTAGTCTTTAGAAGGACGGACACGTCAACCGCAATCGACCAATTTGCGATCGACCGTGGGGGAAGGTAGCAATAACCCGGCTAAATTGACATCTTTCCCCTGGAGTATATTGTTTTTAGTATGCTGAGTAATGTTTGCCGCGGCGGGCGTAATGAATGTCCTACCCGGATACTGGACTGGTATAGCTGTGGACAATGAAAAGGATATTGGAGCTAGGGTGGCTGCCACGGAGGCAACAGCAGGCCGGATGACTGTCCCCACGGCTGGTGCGTCGGCCGTGATGGCGGAGAAGGCCGAGGTCGATGGTTGTGCTGTGTAGAGCTCGGGCAGGAGATGGGAGGGCACCTGACGCCGCCTCGTAGGGAGCTTGTGCTCTTCCGGGGGTTGGAAGTGGTTTCTCGATTGCCCCCATCCTCGTATCGAGGCTTTTTACGGACTCGCTGAGGGATTGTAGGACCTGCACCATATCCGAAATGAGGACCTGTGGGTCGGTGGATTGCGGATGCTGGGGTTCTGGAAGGTCAGCTGTCCTTCTTGTGCGTTCGACCGGACCAGGAGTTGGAGGAGTCGTAGTACGCTTCCTGCTGGACTTTTTGCTTTTAGCCGCGGTGGCAGCAGCAGCAGTAGCAACATCAGCAGTGGCGGCAGCAGTGGCAGCGGCGTCTGGAGCAGACAATGGAGAGGGAAGTGTGTCCGGAGGAGGTGGGTGTTGAGGGTTCCCCAACGATTCAGCGGCTACTTGGAGGATTTCCTCCCTTGATAAGCCAGCTTCAACCAGTACACCTTGTTGGTCTAATAGTTCCAGCAATTTACTCGTTGGCCAGGATGCCCAAGAAACCGATTTTAATTGGATCCTTGAACTCCTGCGCATAATGTTAGGAGACTGAGTAATAACGTCATCATCAGATTGAGAGAAATCAAACTCGAGTTGACATCGTGAGCTGCCGAGGTAACGAGATGACTAGCGCCGAAACGAAAATACCTGAGCATTAGAACAGGTGTGTTAAACGGCTGTTTAAAAAGTAGGTGCAGGCAGGTGATTGGTGAAGCAATTAACCAGTGAGGGAGTGACGCGCCTGAGTCTGAGTCCTCCTGGTAGAACTTGCACTAAAGCTTACATTTCATTCAGTTCACTAAATCGCTCATTGGTTCACTAATGGGAGTCGGTTTTCAAAAGCAAGTGTGTGTGTGTGTGTGTGTGTGTGTGTGTGTGTGTGTGTGTGTGTGTGTGTGTGTGTGTGTGTGTGAGAGTGTGTTTCAGTTCACCATTCACCTGCTGACCACCACCAAAAACACTGTCAGCAACCTCCCCACCAACCCTCTCTGCAACGCCCCAACCCTCACCCCTCCAACAGTACAGTACAGTACAGCATCATTAAAGTGTCCATTTAGTTTACACACACACACTCATTCGCGTGTGAGTCACGTTCATGTATTTATTGGGCTTTCTCAGTCAGAATAGTTTTTAATATTGTCTTACATTTTGTTAATATATGTACAAATTTGAAAAGGTGGGATTATTGTTTTTTTTTTACTTCATAGTAACCTAAACACAATGCTTGTAACAAATTGAAGCAAATATATTAAGTAATTCCAAAGTAGAAATCAAGAAACTCTTAAGCAGAATACACGATAAACTAGGCCAAATAAGGATAATATATAATAACTCGGATCAAGTAAAATACTTGAAATCCATGCAAAATCATTGGTTGACATTAACTAAAAAATATATATATATGGGTGAATAAAATAGTTTGTATTGAACGATTATTTATTTTTACTAACAAAAATAAGCAATTTTCATTTGGTAAATTTAAAGAAACACATTTTGCAGTGCACAGTTTGCAAATAAAAGCAATTTATTATTATATCTAAATGTGAAAAGGTGAGTGAGACTTATTGCATCTGCACAGCAGAGAATTGGAGTCATCCTTAGCTAAATAACCACAGTGTTCAATGCCTTCCCAGTTAGTTCTGAGAGCTTTCACACGCCGTGTTCCCGGTGATTCATAATGCATAAGACTTGGATGTGCGTGGAGATACTGTTGTCAAGGTGACAGATGTTATGGTGACAGGGAAAGACTTATCAGGAACATTTCTCCAGAATAAGCTGTTTGCATCCTCTAGCTGAGATTAGGAAAAAAAAGAGCATGATACCTTTTTCTGGGATGGTTGACACCAACAATAGACCGTATCTCCATATTGTATTCCTCACATGCTTATGCTTTAGTTTGTCAACTGATTGTGAGACAAGGCCACAGACAGACGCCACCAGTTTACATGCCAGACATTTTTAACACATTGTACCAAACAATGTGGCCCCTCCTCAGTTTTGGGTAATATTATTTGTCTACATGTTCTAACCCTAGAGTGGTCACAGGTTTATTCAAACGAATGGCCGAGTGTCAACACGACCGGCCTCTGGCACTGCACCTCCGTGGGTGAGGGGAGGGCAACAATGAAATACAGCCACTCTGATGCAGGGCCACGATGCAAGGCCATGAGTTCCTTTTGACTTTGTTTTCAAAGCACACACAGTGTTGTTGTTGTGTTGTTGCTTCAAACTACAGGCAGGCATAGTGGAATTGTTGAGGCAGCTAGACCTCTCTCATTCATTCCTAACTGGCAACGGTGTGTGTGTGTGTGTGTGTGTAAGTATTTGTGCACATGTTGTGAAGGATAGTTTATATATATATATATATATATATATATATATATATATAGCCTCATGGGGTGGGGAATATAAAGATTGAGGGAGAAAACGGCTTAATGGGAAAGAGACAGTATGATCTGGGGAGGGTTGTCTGCTGTACTGTATGTACAGTTTGAAAGATCCATACCATTGTTTTATTGTGCACTCTATTATTTTGTACTTCATTCTTGGAAGAGGGAGAGGAGCTTTGCCCATCGCCAGAGGGAACACACAGGTGAGGCACCCACCCGTTGTCAGAATCACTACCTGACTTATTGGGGGGGGGGGGGGGGGTTTCCAAATGAGACAAAAAAAAAGAACCCTGTTATCGATCGCTTCTCACCCGGTTTCACTCCCAAAGTACTGTGCTTAGGCTGCAATTGGAGGGGGGGGGGGGGGGGGGAAGAGTCCCTGCTGGAGAAGATGGACCGCACCTGCCAGCACCCCAATTGGGCAGATTTAATTTAGATAAGTGGAGTGCCATGGCAACATCAGGCACCACGGGGACCCCAAAGCCTCAGGGCCCTAGGGCCTGGGTCCCGGTGTGCCGGTCCAGAACACGGCCTTGGCCTTGTGACGAGTGTGTTAACAAAAGATAGAGTGTGGGGGGGAAACATAGAGGGAGGAGAGCAGGAGGGGGGGGCCTGGTATTACAAGGGCTCCCTGGTGGCGCGCTGGATTTATGATTCGCTAAGTTCAAACCGACTCCCCATGTTCTGTGTCTTACAAGAGTGTGCCTGTGAGATTGTGGCGGCTGCTTAGCATTGAGCCTCTTAAGCAGGCTTGACATATACTCGACTCGGAACCCTCGCCGTCCCACACCACCCGCTACCGCCGTCCCGCACTTACAAAGCACCATCCCCTGCCCCCCCCCCCAACAATGGCCTCTGTAGAGACGTGAAATAAAGACCAGTGTGTTGATGTAGCGCTTCTTCAGCCAGGGACTGCGTGTGTCACTTTCGCCAACATTTTCCCCCCTTGCATTGTTTTGTTAGAAAATAGAGTTGGAAACCACATACATTCATGGTAGCCAAACAACAGCTTTGTGGTTCTATATAAATGTTAATGCTTTCCCGGGGCATGTTGTGGGTTTTTAGGGGCTTGTATTATTTATAGTGGTTGTGTGTGTTTGTTTGGTTGGTCTTGGGCATTTTAAGGATGACAGCAAAAAATACAGAAATGCTAAGGAAACAGGGAAATCCTGCTTCTTGAATAAATTCCAGTTCTCTATCATCTGAATAAGTAGCAAAGTAATTGTAAGGGTATTACAATTACTTTACCCTTTCAGAGAAAGGGTAAAGTACCCTTTCTTTACCCTTACCAGTACTAGTATTTTGCATGACTGATATTGTTATTCATTGATTTTATGTTATTTAAGTGTCCAGCTCCCTAAAGGTTCTCCTTTAGCTCCCTAAAGGTACATTCTTAACTATTTAGAATGAACTAAAACAATGACAATAACTTAGAGACCAAAACCAGATTTTCACACACAAATACATTATACAACTTTACAAAACCTAATGTAATGAGTACTTTTATGACATTTCCGAGGAAGGACATCGGTGTCTTCAAGCTGTATGTAATGCGGAACGAGATATCTGAGTGACAGATGCCCTGCAAGCTAAACTAACAATTGAGTCTTTGAAGGACACAGGAGAACTCCACTCAAGACTTGACGACCAAAGACCATCCCAACTGAGGCAATCACCGAAAAACACACACTGTCATCAGAGCATTATCCTACAAGAGAAGCAGTCTAAAAACTCAGTGAACCGATGAATTAGACTTATTATTGATCAGCAAGTGACTAGCAAGCGACTTCCATCTTTCTAAATAAAGAACTTCCAAATGACTCTTCATGGTGCCACGCTAAATGATGACATGTATATCCACACATTATGGAAGACTCATAGTAATTGTTGTAGTTGTTAAGCTAAAAGCATACATTTCATATCTCTTTAATTTATCACTTTGGACTGAACCATGTCATGCAAAAGCCGGTCAGTGTCTCCACATACCGGCACAGCACTAAAGGCTTGGCAGGCTTTATCAGAGGGATGTCACTCTGTCTCTGGTTCCTGTCTTTGTCTCTACTTCCCATGGTTTCCTACCCTCCGAAAATGATTTTCGATGTAAATGTTAATAACTTTTAGCTTTTAGCTATCCAAAAGTCCTCCCTCCCTCTCTCCACCTTACTCTTTTTCTCTCACTACATTTGAGTGTGTGTGTGTGTGTGTGTGTGTGTGCGTGTGTGTGTGTGTGCGTGTGTGTGTGTGTGTGTGTGTGTGTGTGTGGAGCTCTCAGGGGGTCCTGTGTTCTTTTCTGTTCTTCTGGAGACAAAACCATCCGTTCACATCAAATCAAGGCACAAAGCTACCAATTACGTACAAGGGTACATGAGGTTCCACAGCCCAGTGACCAATGAGAAACAGCGAGGCGGGAGAGGGAATACTATGAGGACAGTGAAGCAATAAGAAGATGCTCTAAGATGGGGGACTGTGTGTGTGTGTTTGTGTATCCCAGCCTTAAGAGACCTCTGAAGAATAAGTACCGCAATATATATGAAGAATATATATGTTTCTGGTAAACAGCTGACCCCTTATGGTTAATTCCATGTCTATATTATATATATATACAGTATATGTATTCTTTAGTTATTGGGTTTTTTTGGTCCAATTTGATTATATATATATGACTTTTCAAGAGTAAATTATTAATGCATAATGGAAAAGAGTCTGTCTTGTTCTTCTGCACCGTTCATCGAATGTCTCAACCTTATTGGTATTTATCAGTTATTAATGTAACATTAGGTGTGTCTCTCCTCTTATTTGCTTCAACTGATCTAGAGATAGTGGTTAAACCTGCAGGCGCTTGCAACAGATTACCTCAGTCATTTAGCTGATTCTCGTTCAAAAGTTCAAAATGTTTTTAATTTGACTACTCATCTCCTAAACAATTTTCCTTGCTTTTAAAACATTCAAAGTTAAAAGGATCATCTACCTGGTGTTGGTAATGCAACAGTGACAACATCATGGTCTCTTGTTTCTCCACAAATCAAATGCCCGACCATATGCTTAATTTTCCAGTTGTATATGCTCACATGCACTAGTCACTAATCGACATGGTTCTTGGGTCTTGGGTAAAATTATAGATTTATTTGCAAAAAGTACTACAAAAATGTAATGTACTGTCATTTAACAATCAAATGCAATACATGCAACACTGAGTCCACTGGGCAGGGGAACAGCACGGAATTAAACTGGCTCTAATATGTTATTAATGCACTTGAAACAGTCAGGGGTCTTTGCAATCTGACTCTAAATCAGCCCCTAATGTTTTAATCAATACCCACTTGCCACAACTAATGCTGCTGTAGAATCCATCATTTTAATAATTTAGAAAATCTGAAACTGAAGCAAAGCAAGTGGTGCAATAGTTGTGACCAATAAATGCCCCCCCCCCCCCACTCCCTCTCCTGCTACACCAGGAACGCGAGTGAACCCGGGCCTAGAGATGCCGTTTTTTTGGTTGCGTTAACTTAACCAAAATTGACATGTTAATGTAACTAAAATTGAACCGTTAACACGTTAACGTAACACAGCGTTGAATACCTGTCACAGCCAACGGGTTGTTCCATTCTTGTCTAATAGGGCTGTTAAAAAGAAAGTGTGAGGCACATGCAAGCCAGCCAATACTGGGCACTACTGTTTTAATAAAGTTAGCCTGATGAAGAAAGTAGCACTTGTTAAATACTCCAGCCTTTTTATATTCATCAGCCTTCATCGCATTGACGACACTTCAATAAATATAATAGCATTTCTGGGGGGTGGTGGAGGGACGGTGTTAATCAGTTTTTCCATGTTGAATTAAAGAGGGAAGGGGGACTGCTCCCATAGTTATGTATAAATGCATACATACTGTCAATATAATGATTAACAGTATGGATGCATAATATTTCTCTTGTGCTTTTATGGTCACAATTACTCACATCCTAATGTTATATAATGTTAAGACATACACAAAAACATGCACACAAAGTGTGTATGGAAATGCAGAGTACCAGCTTCAGGTATCAAACAATGTATACACTATAGATCGGATATAAACACTATACACCATAGTATAATACACCCTCTCTGTAGTGTTTCTATCTGATCTATGGTGTGTATCATATTCTACACCTACCATAAAGAATATGTGATTCTTTTCACACTAGCCACACAGCTCACTCACTCACTTATCACAAATTTTCCTTTGGATTAATAAAGTACAAGCTTATCTTATCTTATAGTGCATCATATTCTTCTTCAAGCATAAAGAATATGTGATAGTACCAATGTCTGTGTTCTCGGTCAGTGTTCCTTGTGTATCATGAAGACACTCCTACAGTCTAACATAGAAGTACACATTCAAGGCCAAGGTAGTCAAGGTAGAAGGCTCATCTATTGTCATTATACAACACAGCAATGCACAGCGAGATGCAGTCCCATTCTCTACTTTGCTGCCCATTTCATTATGGAGGATATATTCAAGGGAGGCTTTTTCCATAACGTGAGCAGTGATGAAAAAGGATGCGTTGGAGGGCCGTTTGTGACGGGCCAGGTGGCAAGCTCGTCAATCCAATGGCAGCAGCAGTCGGCCGGTCCAGACCAGGCCTGGCCAACCTCCTCCTGCCCGAACCGCCTCTCCAGTGCCCCGATCAGGCCCTGGAGGTCTCACTGCCTCTCCAGTGCCCCGGTCAGGGCCTGGAAGTCTCACTGCCTCTCCAGTGCCCCGGTCAGGGCCTGGAGGTCTCACTGCTAAGACTAACCCTCCAACGCCAGGGCGAGGTGGGGGGCTGCTTCCCCTGTGAATGTTCTAACATGAGATAACATTAGGATGTGAGTAATAATGACCAGAGAAATATAATGCATACATACTGTCAATGAATACATTGACAGTATGTATGCATTCATATAATCATGTTATGGGAGCAGTCCCCTTTCCCTTCTTAATTGAACATAGAAAAACTGATTATTGCTTTCACTCCATCACCATCCAGAAATGCTATTATATTTATTGAATATGTGTCGTCAAGGCAGTCAATGTAATGTGAGGAGATGAATAAAAGAACGCCAGAGTGTTTAACAAGTGGTGCTTGCTTCAACAGGCTAACGTTACTGAAACAGTAGTCCCCAGTAGCTTTCTTTTTAACAGCCTTTAGACAAGAAAGGAACAACCATTCTTTTTTTTCTTAACAACTATTACATAAAAGTGCAACGCCAGGGCGAGGTGGACGCAATTCGGAATGAATGAAAATATAAGTCTGAAATTCACACAGAGTCAAGCTTGTAGTTAACACATTTGGGTAGCGCAAGTCGAGGGGAACTGCTAGCCTGCCAATAAAAACAGTTTTACCCACTCCAAAGTACACCCGATGCAAACCAATTATAATGCCAGACTATCAATGTAAATGTCTGTGTCGAACTATCTTTGTATCGCAATGATCACATTACATTTTGGGGGACTACTTTCTCAGCAGCGGCGGAATTTCACTTTGCTCTGGTGTAGCAACCAATTCACTACAGCAGAAGGTAAACAGAGAAGCGCACTCCAGTGGGGTATACTACGAACCTTGCTGAACATACCCAGGCTTTCTTGGGAAAACCTGGATCGACAGAGACGCAACTCGTGATCAGAGTTAAATGGTACTACGACACTCACTTAGGATTTGATTAGTCAAGACAGGTTTTCCGCTTTAGGTTCACGTGAACGTGCGTTCACGTGAAAGGGGCGTTTATCTCGTCATTTTACTCACCTTTACAAAATCGATAGAGCCAGAGCAGTCTATTTCACTCAAGAGGAACAGATTGTCATATTGTCATGAAAACCTGCTCCCGACCAGGTTTGGTTGACAGCATAAGTCACCATGGTGATACAGCGACGCTAAAAGAGTTCGACTTTCGTGTCCCAACTAACCCAGGCTTTGAGCGCAACATACCTCGCTAACCCACTAATCGAGGTTCGTAGTACAGGGCACTGGTAATATCAGTCCGCCGCTGCCGTAGCTTGCTTCCAACTACAGGGATTATAAACTAAATGCAATGCAATGCAAGGGTACGTTTATTTCTAACACTATTCTATCAACACAGACATTTACATCGATAGTCTAGCATAATAATTGGTTTGCCTCGGGAGTGGGTAAAACTGTTTTTATTGGCAGGCTAGCAGTTCCCCTCGATTTGTGCTAGCCTAGCACCAGCGATTTCTGCAACTAGAAGGACTGAATGAAAAGTGTTGAAAACGGTTTCCAATGATAAATAACACACTGGCTCACTTGGAAATGAGACCCGATGTCCAAAATCCTGAACTACCCCTTTAACAAGTTAAGTTAAGTTACCCTCTATTGTCCCTTTTTGGGGGAAATTGTTTCTCTGTTTTTGACCCATCCGGGAGCCGGTGAACACCCGGAGCAGTGGGCAGCCGCAGTGCAGCGCCCGGGGAGCAGGTGGGGGTTTCAGGTGCCTTGCTCAAGGGCACCTCATCCATGGATGAGGAAATAGGAGAGTGCTGCACAACCACTCCCCCCGTCCATATTTTTACCTACCGGTCGGGATTCAGACCGGCCACCCTCCGGTTACCGGTCCAACTCTTTAACCAGTAGGCCACGGATGAAGATGCAATAGTATTTTCCATCGGTTTAACGACGTTGGGAAGCTTCAGATATTCCAAGAGATTCCTTTGACTAGCAAAGCTTGTGAAAATTAACCATATTCCATGGTAAAAACAAGAAATCCATGAAGGAAAATGTCCTACATGTGGAATAAGCAACAAAAGGATTGTATTGAGAAAGTGGGAGATACAGCAATACTCTAGAGCAGTTATTTAATAGATACAGCAAGAAGTTATTATGTTGATACAGCAATATTTATTTAGTTATAGTATAGTTATTTAATTGATATAGCAATACTCTAGAAACTCAGACCCCAGCACTTTCACACACCACCTATCAAACAACCAGATACACAGTATCCAAACCCGCCCAACTATAATGAAGAAACAACATGAATGCCACAAGCCAAAGAGGAAAGATGCAGCTGAGGAAGAACAAGAGTCATCGTGTGTGTGTGTGTGTGTGTGTGTGTGTGTGTGTGTGTGTGTGTGTGTGTGTGTGTGTGTGTGTGTGTGTGTGTGTGTGTGTGTGTGTGTGTGTGACATTCAAAAACAATTCCAATGAATTATGTTTCATTCAATTGAGGCAGGTGTTTGGGCAGGTTTATATGTTATGCTTTGCACATTGAAATGCTCAACAAACCAATTTCATAAAATGTTCACCCGGCTGTGGCCATCACTGATCATAAGAAAATAATGTGTTAATATAATGCTTACTATATATATATATATATATATATATATATTTACTAATGACATTCAAAGGGACCTGAGTCTGCAACAAGGGAAGATAGAAACCAAGGTATTGGTTAGCCAAACCATTTCATGCGTTTACTGAACAAGGATTCTGGTAAGTGACTTCATGGCCTACATACTTGCTGACCTCACAGGGGAACAAATGTGTGGGGATTTAGAAGAAGAAGAAGATTAATTGAAACAAGAAGATAGGAGAATGTTAGACAAAAAAATTGTATTCTCACTCTGCGTGGAGGGAGGTTCTGACGACCTCAAGCTGATCAACGAGTCTACTGACCCATGAAAATATTCTAGTATTCGAATATAATAATATAATATAGAATATAATAATATAATACAGAGAACTCGTTCATTTTATAAATAACTTCTACATATGCTCCATTTATTTATTTTAAAAGTCCTTTATTGAGCCTGTTTACACAGAAAAGCAAGCAAAATAAGTTTCCTTATTTTGTACTGTACTTAAAACCCTGCCCGAGGCAGAGGATTTTTTTTCAACATTGAGAATTATGAATATATGAATCTGCAACTTCAAGACCATGTTTCGGAGCCCAAAGCCTTTCCCGTTTAGGAAGAACATTGGAATGCATAAATCATCCTCCAAATAATATGCACATGATTTTCCTATATGTGCATTAAGTTCATACTTCCAAGACGTGCTAACACTGAAAACATTTTTATGAGGCTACAGGCCATTTTGGTCTCTCGATCACTGATATTCATTAATCACATGAACGTTCATCTTATATTTATATTTAGAACATACTGCTATATATTTCTCTCTCTCTCTCTCTCTCTCTCTCTCTCTCTCTCTCTCTCTCTCTCTCTCTCTCTCTCTCTCTCTCTCTCTCTCTCTATATATATATATATATATATATATATATATATATATATATATATATATATATAGTTATAAAGTTTATACTATTTTAATACTCAAGGGGATTGTTAGGTTATAATGTCTGAGCCCTCTATTCTCTGTGGTATATATATAATACAATATAATAATAATATATAATGATATATGTGTGTAATGTGGGTTGGAACACTGAGCTTTGTGAGCTTCATATATACTTGAAGTCTTCTTCACTGTTAATGATGAGGCTGCCATCCATCCAGCCTCGCATTCAGGTTTGAGGACCAGTGTGTAAACTGCTTTCTATATTCAGAGAAATAAATGTCCCACAAACCAAGCAAATAGCCAGGGGTAGTGGATATTCCATTATAGTGTGCGTGTTTGAGTGTGTGTGTGTGTGTCTGTGTGTGTTTGTGTGTGTGTGTGTGTGTGTGTGTGTGTTGGTGTCTGCGTGTCTTTGGATCAAATCTCTATCTTTATTTCTGAGCTTTTGCTTTTTTCGTTAATACATCCATATCCACCAACCTGTCCTGTATGTCGTCCTGCCCTCTGTCCAGTTCTGCCATCGTCCCGTTCAGCTTGGGGGGGACCCCGCCCACTCTCCGCTGTCACCTTGTTTCAGTCACGTTGAATCCCATCCAGTCAGAACACACACACACACACACACACGTCCATACACACGCACACACACACACGTCCATACATACACACGCACGCATGCACACACACACACACACTATGCCATTAAGTACCTTCATTAGACACACACACACACACACACACAATATGCTATTAAATAGCTACATTGGACACAGACACACACACACACAAGTTGGGGGAAATAACTCATTGTCTCAATGATGACGCCAAAATAAAGTTGGAATACACATATAGTGAAAACAACACGCACACACACACGCACATACACACACACATTTTATTTTTATAGCATATTTATAATACTGTTTTCACAGGATGAATAAGCGAAAATAAGGCACCAAATTAGTACAATGGCATATATTAATTAATGCAAAGTAAGATCAAATGAAGAAAAAAAAAAAAGAAAAAAATGAAAAAAAGACATCAAATAAAAGCATGTCTAGTTTTCAAAAGCACGGGGGCCCTTGAGGCAAAGTCTTGGTCCCCTTTCATTACAGATGCCCAGATTGGGGAGATCAGGGAAGGCTCCCCAGGGATCGAGGCTTCGGTCTGCCTCAGCATATCTGTTATGTAAGTTGGATCCAAATAAAATACTGAAGTAGATTCTGACTGCAACAGTGGGGTCAAGTAGAAGGGTGCCAGGAAAGGGTAAGGGCTGTGCTGTCTATCATAAGGACTGGACTGTCTGGGAAGTGATGTGCGTTATGCCAGCAAAATGTTATGTGGAAAGAGTCCAAAACGTTTATGCTTGTAAGTATCGACATTCATATTTTAGCACATGGCGCATACCTGGTATTCTTTCAGACTACAATAGTCTAAAAATACATCTGGATAGCACCTAGGTTTGCTAAAGGTCAGGAAACAAGACACATTGATTCATTAAAATGGCATGCATCAAATGCAATTTATTTTTACCAATACATAATCATCATGCAAAGAACAATCACAAAAAAAGTGCATAATTATACATGAAACATTTCAAAGATAGCTAAAGCGAGATGTAACTGTGAAGGGACAGCCCTATGCTTTGTGATCTCTTTGGTGGTGACATTGCAGAGCATGAGACCTGAGTGCTGGAGGGGTGCCAGACATAGCAGCCCAGGGAAGATTGCTGACACGCTAGTGGTGGGCATTTAATGGGACTTAAAGAACCACAGTGTGCCCAGACCACAGTCCCATGAAGCCAGGCAACAGTGACAGACCCCCCTTGCGGGCTGGCGAGATTGTTGACGAGAGGGGGGGGTGAGGTTTGGGATTGCGGGCAGACTGAATTGTTGACAGGGGGGGGGGGGAGGTTTGGGATTGTGGGCAGATAGGATTGTTGACGGGGGGGGGGGGTGGGGAATGACGCCGCTGCAATTTAGCACTCGAAGCAACGGATCAACTGGAACGTTGTAGGGTGATGTCTTCAACTCCTCCCCTTTCATTAAAAACAATACAATGTGGGCTGGTGTAGTCTAGTGAAGTCATCAACAGAAAATTAACGGGAGTTTTTTTTTTTTTTGGTGTGACATTTGTTGTGTGTGCGTGAGAGCGTGAGATTGATGCTGAAAGCGTGAGCTTCTTCTGTAAATATCTCTTTCTCCATCCCATCACCATCTTTGCCCTATAAAAAAGTAATCCATTCCCTTTTTATTCTTATATGAGCTCCGACCGACCCTCTTTTCACCCTCTATATCTCCTTTTATGGTTGTCACCACCTCCACCCCCTGTCCTTTCCTCTGTGACCCCCTCCCTGTCGTCCTCTTAAAGACCACCGTCACTAACACCATCCTTCACCTCTTCTCCTTAAATACCATAAGCACCTATCCCCCTCACCCTCTTCCCCTTAATGATCACCACGCCCCTCACCTCTTCCCTTTAAAGACCACCATCACCCCCCACCCTCTTCCCCTTAAAGACCAGCGTCACTATCACCATCCTTCACTTCTTCCCCTTAAAGTCCACCACCACTCCCCACCCTCTTTCCCTTAAAGATCACCATCACTAACACCATCCTTCACCTCTTCCCCTTAAAGACCACCATCACCCCTCACCCTCTTCCCCTTAAAGACCACCGTCGCTATCACCACCCTTCACTTCTTCCCCTTAAAGACCATCGTCACTGACACCACCCCCCACCCTCGTCCCCTTAAAGACCACCACCCCTCACCCCACTGCCCACTCACCACTCAACCCTCAGATCTGCATCATCTCCTGTGATGCCAAATAAATAATGCCATATATGGATGCAATGGATTTCTCCACCATCATTAAGTTGTGCAGTGGGGCGCGACACAGTATCTAATACGTGTTCAGTGAGCTGATACGTGCTCAATAAAGTCCAATTTGTTCATTGATAATGTAAATAATGTCAATGTCTAGTTAGCTGAGCAGCGGCACATCCACTGAGGCTCAACTGCATCGGTGCATTTATCATCATCCATGTGCACTTCTCTCTGATATTCATATTTAGAACCAGAGCCACAATCCTATCTTTGTGATTCACACATTTTGGGACTAATGGTAAAGAGGAAATAGACTGCATTCATTATTTAGTACTTTTGTAGTCACTTGGATCTCTCCACATGCTGAATTATGAATGAGTGCATTTCAGATACAAACTGTTGATATTGACAGAAAAGTCGACCAAGCGTTCAGTAAGTAGTTCAGGGCCACGTCCTTGTCTGTTCAAGGAAATGATGACATCCTCCTGATAATATTAAAGTTAAAGCAGATACTATATTGTCATAAACACAAGCTGAAACCTTGTGTCAGAATATACATCATACATAGTACATATATACACATGAACTATGTGTATATATATATATATATATATATATATACATACATAGTACATATACATAGTTCAAAGTACACTCCAAAAAGAGAAAAGGAACTGAACTGAACTAGGTCTCCGAGTACAGCCGACTACAGCTTGTAACTGTTATTCTCTCTGTATCAGAATATGTTCAGCGTCAAAGCAGTCAGTGTGTTCAAGCTGCATAGAAAATGTCCAGAAAAGAAACGTGGAGCCATGTGGCGCCAGGAGACCAAGTGTTTGAAGAGCATGAAATAGGGTTTTGAGTGGAGGCTCCAAGTGAGTTCCTGGGTGGCAGTCACCTAGCCTGTTCAAACATTAGGTGACTGGACAGTCAAATAAATATAATCAAATAAATACAGAATGTGTCAGAACATTTTGAGTTTTTGTACTTTTAGATAGAATAGGTGGGAAGAAAGTATGACCTGAAGAATGAAATTAAATACCTTCTAAGCCCTCACAGACTTTCGATTCCTCAGAAAGTTGTAAACTATTTTCCTGTTTCTTGTAATTTTTTAATTCCTCTGATTATTTATAACCTTTACTATTATAATGCCCAATCTTTTGCAATCTGTAGTTGCTTAATTTTTTTTCTGCCCTTATCAAATTTGTTTCGTCCAAAGATAATGGCATAAAATGGAAAACTGTGAGAGTTTAAAAGAAAATTTAAAAGACTTTTGGGATTGTTCGGGTTTTAATATATCTTTATTCTGATGGAGTGGAATGATAAAAAGTAAAATGTTACTGTAATGGAAACATTTTCCACCAAAAGAGCAAACAAATGACAAAATGCCTGGGACATTATCAAAAGCGAAATATACTTTTGAAGCTTTACTGTGGGCTACAGAATGTTATGGTATACAACAGAAGTGCATTCATAGTATACAATTCCTCATCAGCTTCTACCGCTTCTGCTTTAACCAGCTTCATTAACTCCCAGAGACCCATGACCATCTGCTACGGTCATCAAGGAACAGATTAAGAATCGGTCAAAACAACAGCTTAGAAGATTGTTTCAATCAAATGCTCTGTGATCTTCCAATTACACATTTCAAGCCACCATCCTGGTGCTTCTTTACCAAACATTGTAGAATAACCAACCATTTTTCTTATTATGATGGTGGAAAAGTACCAAGATGCCCAGACATCATTCGAAACCTTACTATTAGCCATTATTTTGACTTCTCTTGTCTCGTCATGTATTCAGTAAAATATATGGAAATATTTCATGATCTAATATGAAATTGTTTACATTTATATATCCCCTTTATTTCCAAATTGTTGGAATTGTAGCATATCACGTATGTAGATAGATAGACTGGGCTTTCGTGATGGTACTCAAACAAAACTAGTTTCGACATTTGAGAAAGGCAGACTTGAAGGAAGTTTTATTTGCATGGAAGACGGATAGTTCGAACTTAGAAGGTATTTGCAGGGACTCAAGTCATTAAACAAATCAGTGTGAAACAGTTTCAGAGCTGAGACATTAGTGCTTGTGAAGTGGGTTTGGATGTCCCTTTGAAAGAGTTTGAAGTTAATAATATCTATTTTATTACCAGTCTCTGGTGGTATCGCATCATCTCTTAGAAACTTGGCCTTGGCCGCTCATTTAGTTGGAACCCTTTCCATATGAGCTATAGGTTAATTGAGTTTTAGCAAGGGGGAAAAAGTGCCTGCTCAGTTATCGGTGGTCATTTGGCAGCATCCTAAAACCCCAGGTGAAATTAGCAGAACTGCAATCATTCTATCATGCAACCCTTAATGATGATGCTAGGTTACAGATGAGATGCTGCTAGCTAAGCAGCTAAGGGGGTCCTATCAGATGGGCAGTCAGCATGGAAGGTGTCCATCAGTGCATTAGTTAGCTCTCACTTGGCAAGCACCATGCACCCCCTCTCGTCCGGTACGCTGTGGCAAGGGCACAGAGGCTGGGGCTGGGGGAAGTTCAAGTGGCAACAGGGGCTTGTTTCAGCCATCACGCCATTCTCTCTGCCGAGGAAACACACACATCCAAACCACACTCACCAATGGGACCAACAGGCCTTGGTTGCACTCCAGATTAATTGAAATCCAAATCAGTCTCCCTTCTCTAAAGCACCTGGTCCTTCTGCTGTCCTCTTCACTGGCCCATGAAGTGGGCAAGCAAACTCCATTCAAGAGTTGGAGCTAATTCTTTCTTTATTCTTTACTTCAAGGATAGCCCATTGAGATGTACCATCTCATTTTTGAGGGGGTTGTTACAAATAATGACAAACAATACAAACATAATAAAAAGTAAATACTAAACGTAATACCAAACATATAAGCACAAGGACACACACACTCACACACCCATGCACACTCCAACAATGCTCCCCAAAGCTAATCCCCCCCCCCCCCCGCCCCTCACCAGCCAGTATTACACAAACAGGGTACAATCAGAAAACCCTCTGCAAAAATAGAGGTGGGCCTGTGTACACATAAGCACACATTTACACACCCATATCAATTCAATTTGCTTTCATGTACAAGTATAGGATATAATACAAATAATAGGATAGCAATGGTATTAACGAACATTAGCCCCACTGATGTTACCACTGCTCACTTATTTACTGCTAAGGAGAACTGTTAGCCCAACCTGTATAGCATTTCCTGTATGTAAGCTAACGCTACGGCACAACTGGCAGGGGCCTCATGCCTCCCAGCATGCAGTTTACTGTGTAACTTGAGGAGGAAGAAGAGGGAATTGTACCCGTTGCACTTTCTTTGTTTCTCTTTTGAATTTTTTCAAAGGTCTCACCATAACAAAAGTTGTATTTGTGTGTGTGTGTGTGTGTGTGTGTGTGTGTTTGGGGTGGGGGGGGGGGGCTGCTGCTTCACTCCCAGCACTGAGGGAGAGACAGATTAGGATGGCATATGTAGCCGCAACCGGATGTGCAAATGTTCACCCGGGGACAGGGCTGTAAAACCATGGTCTACTTCCAACACACACAAACACACACACACACGCACACACAGCCATGCACACACACACACACACACACACACACACACACACACACAAACACACAAACACACACACACGTACAAACACATACACACACTAAATTTCCATTATTTGGGCATAGGCACAGATGTGAATACAAAAATGCACATGCACTCACAGATCAATACACACTCCCACATTGATGACCTTTAACTAACTCTATCCTTATAAACCTTTCCTTCTCTGTCTCTTTAGCTTCACTTCACACTTTCTCTCTCTTTAACTCCACCTTACTTCTTATTGTCTTCCTCACTCTCTCATTACACACACACACACACACACACACACACACACACACACTTATCTTCTTCTTTCATTAAGACTAACAGAATATATATTTTATTTCTTGTGACTCTTCAGCAATTTCGTGAAACTAACAACCTAAAATAGCAGTGTAGCATGCCCTTAGTGTAGCATAGTCTATAATGTCTACATAGTATCCTTATTGTACTTGTATTGTACTGTATATAGTATAGTGGTGTGAATATTGTTGAAATAGTGTAGCATTATGTTCACATTGCTTGAACAGTGTTGTATAACTAGTGTATATTGTTAGCATAGCATATTGTTGTTTAGTAAGTATAGTGTAATGTATAGTGTTGACGTTATGTTTATTGTTTTATTCCCCAGTCCTTACTCGCCATGCCTCTCAGTCATTCATAACACTTTGCTCATCCACTCTCATCCCAAGTGATAGCCTCCCCCCCAACGCACCCCCCGTTACTCTTTAACCTTTCCCCACTGAGCCGAAAAGGCAAATGATTCTTCATTCTCCATGCATCAGCACACACTCCCCTCTCAGCGCAGCCATTATTCCCCATCTCTCCTCGCTCCCCTGCCCCGCAGAACCCTCACCGTGCTTCCAACAGCGTGCATGGAAGCCGCCAGTCAATTCGGCGGCAGCCAACTCATACATCACACTCTGAGTGTATGGTCTTTTAATATCCCGCTACACCAACCAGGGGGCTGTGAAAGACATATTTCAAACAAATAAGGGGGGCCCTTCCATGGAAATTCAACATGGCGTCCGGAAGACACCCCTGGTCTGGTGACTAAAAACGATAGCTTCATGTATCCCTGATAATGGCCTTGGTCCCTTCCATCAAATTTCTGTGGCCCGTTACGATAAGAATGACAACATTCCATTTTCACTACTTTTTTTGTTGCATTCAGGTGGTTCCAACATCCCAGTTGGATTGAACAGACCACATCGTTTCCAAAGGGTTTGAAATGGGCTCCTCGGAATGTCAGGCGTGTGGAGCGGGGGGAGCGGGAACGAGGAATGACGCTTTCGTCAGATAAACCCTTTGAAGCGGGTGTATGGTTATTTCAGCACCTCAGTAAATCCCATTGTCACACAAGGGCGGCAGGAAGTTATTTACGTTCTATAGTGTCTCGCATTACATTTTTGGTGCTAAATGGAGCAAAATTCACTGTGAAGGAGTGAGTGGGTGGCCAGCTGGTAAGATGAGTGATTTTGGGAATTGGTTTGTGGTGGAGATTGAATGACCCGGCAATAAATTGGGCTTGGCATAGTCCAGCTTCCTGTGTGACCTTGACAGGAAATAGGTGAGTAAAGACAAAAGAAGGACGAATGGATAGATAAATTGATCCATACATTAATTGTTGTGTGCAAGGATGGGTGATGATATCTCTGATGGTTTCAGCACTTAAAACAATGTAGCATTAGGGTCTGCAAATGGGATTATGATAACTTTATTAATCCCCCGTATGAGAAATTCTTAGTTATTATTATTACAAGATTCTTAGCGCTACACAGAAAAGCACAGCTGTGTTGTTATTTTCTAGCTTGTCAAAAGAAAAAGCACATCTCTGGTATATTCCAGGACCAATGAACACAAAAGTATACGTTTTCCCCGGAAAGAAATTGAATAAAACTTTCCTCGGTCAAGTTCAGGTCAAATGCAGCTACGAAGCTGCAACATTTTCACACACCAACGTACTGTTTTTTTTTTATCTACCTTCACAGAAACAGTATAAGGCTTTACTTTTTCCCCCGTAGTTGCAGAACAATCTTTTTTTTTTTACTTTCTTGCTTCAAGGCTTTTTTTTATTGTGTCTTGCCACAATGTGTTTTCTGCAAACCGGGGCTTATCCACACATACACCTCTCATGGGCTCATCTGCTCACTGTGGGGGGCCATCGGTCAGGTGGACCTTCCTGTTCATAGGCCTTTCAAAAGCTCCCCACCACCACTCAGTTTAATAAAACAGAAAACCCAGAACCAGAAAGATTAATAAAATGCCTGGGAGAAAGAAAGAGAGAGAGAGAGGGGGGTCTGGGAAGATATGAGCACAGCAGGATGCCCTTCATTTTGGCAGACAGAGCAAAGTGAGTGACAGGCAGCATGTCGAGCGATGAAGGTGTGTGTGTGTGTGTGTGTGTGTGTGTGTGTGTGTGTGTGTGTGTGTGTGTGTGTGTGTGTGTGTGAGTGTGCATACGTGCATGCGTGCGTGCGTGAGAGAGAGTCAGTGTCTGTGTGTGTCAGTGTCTGTGTGTGTCTGTGGCTGTGTGTCTCAGAAAATGATTATTCGATTCATAATCCCAAATAATTCCGTTCGTGTATCCTACATTTCCTCTTTAATAACATTGGGCCGAGGAATGTCTTTGAACATCGTACAAGAATACTTCACCTTCAGCCTACATATGCCATTGACTTCCTCTCTTCTAAACATCCTCGTCCTCAGCAGACACAGCCGCCTCCGGCTGAGACGCCCCAACTAGTGGGTAGGGAAGGTCAGTGAGGCCGTTCCTCATGTTAAAAAAAGACCTCCAGATATTTTCGGCCAAACTGTCTATGACTCCCCTTTTAGCCGGCACATGATTACCCAAGAAGAGCGTGCTCAAAACAAAAGTTAAACGGAGGACAGAAGGGCAACGGTTTATGGGGCGATGCAGGGAGAGCTTGAGAGAGAGAGAGGGAGATAGAAGGGAGGTGTGATTACCAGGAACTCCATTAGCAACGATTAAAAAGCCATTGTGTGCCAACTGCTTGTGATTCAAAATAACAACAAGCTCCTATATCAAACGGGCAACTCCCTCGCCATTTCCGAAAAGACCATGAAATGTTTTGACCTTACATGTACAGAAGTGTGTGTGTGTGTGTGTGTGTGTGTGTGTGTGTGTGTGTGTGTGTGTGTGTGTGTGTCAGTATATGTAACAGGAACTGCCTTCATACGATTTTAATAATGAGTACAGAAATATATAATATAGTTGAGGGATAGATAGTTTAAAATCAGATACAACATGGAATACTTTCTGCAGACCAACTTTATTCAGTTCTTCTCTGCTGATTTTCAATAATGCATCCCTGCTGCCATTGAGCTCATCGGATGGCGCAGACGTGAAAGGAAGCGTGGATTTAATGCCCTGAGACTTGGGGAGAGCTAATGGACGGGCAGGAATTTAGCGAGAGCGACGTTATACATCTTTCATGCTCCCTTAAGCATGGGCCAATTTGAATATTTCTGATATGCTATTTATGCTCGTTGGGGCTAGCACAGTGCTCCAGAGAGAGGGAGAAAGGGAGAGGGGAAGAGGGGGAGTGTGTGTGTGTGTGTGTGTGTGTGTGTGTGTGTGTGTGTGTGTGTGTGTGTGTGTGTGTGTGTGTGTGTGTGTGTGCGTGCGTGCGTGCGTGCGTGCGTGCGTGCGTGCGTGCGTGCGTGCGTGCGTGCGTGCGTGCGTGCGTGTGTGCGTGCGTGCGTGTGCCAGTGTGTGTCAGTGTGTGTCAGAGTGCAGGTGTGAATGAATTATAGAGCATAGTGTATTTTTGCAGTGCAAGAGGAATAGGAGAGAGAGAGAGGTCTGATAGTGAGGAGAGGCAGAGATGAAACCGTAAAAAAACTGTTAGCTTATTACACAGAAGCAGGACGGCCCGCTTCAAGATTTAAATGTGATTTCATCGGCTCTGAAGCTTTATCATAAACAATAATGAAGCTAAAAATTTTAGCTTCAGTCATCATTTAATGATGACTGTGACAGCAAAGTCCTGGCATCAGCACGATGACGAGGACATTCATGACAGGGAGTTGTAAGGCCTCATGCTCAGGTCCTACAGCTCATGTTGCCATAGTTTCCATGCTTGAGGTGGGTCGGCTGGCAGAGGCGGGTTGTCCCGTTCTGAACCGCTCCCTGGCCCTGCCGTGGTCCAAGGCTTCTCCGGTAGGGAGCACATCCCAACTGACAAAGCTTCTCCTCTTGATAGTGATGATCGGCAGTAGGTGAGGGGGACATGAAGAAGCACTGCACTGTGCTATTTCTGCTTGTGACTATGAACTCTAAGCCAAAAGATCCAGATTACCTTGTTTTCAACATATAATATTTCAATGGAATGAATTCAATGGTGTTTACGTTGTATAAAATGCAATGGCTTTCAAAGTTCTAATCATTCTGGCAGGTTCTAATCATTCTTTGCTTCCATACAAGTGTCAAGTGATGAGGGGATACCTTGATAGATTTTTTGTTTATTGTTTTTCAAGTTTACAAGAAAGAGTGTATGATTGTCGCTTTGTTGTGCCATTTTTCACGAAAAGTTAGGGAAACACAAGGATTCTTATTTTCATGGGATTCATTAAAACACTAAATACAACATTCTTAATCAATATACTCAATATTATACTCCTTTTGTCCCCGACTATTTCACCAAGCAAAGTGTAGACAACAGCCAAACAGCGTGTTTCATGTGCATTACAAACTAGCAAGTAGTTGGAGTGAATCATTTATTTTTCCTCAGAGGATCACAATGTTCAGTGGTTTCTGCAAGAACAAAATTGTATGTGGTGGAAAAGCTTTCTGTGAAGATTTCTGTGTAAAATTTTGTGTAAATGGTTTCCAACAATCTTGTTACCGGTAGTGAAACATTTACAAATGTCTATCATATCCATCAGAAAAGGATATATTGGACATTGTCTGATTGGAATAGTATTTTTCTAGAAATAGAAGGAAGAAAAGCAATGATTATCCAGGATCAAAAAGCCCGACACATGGAGAGCCTTTAAATGAGAACCTTCATCACATTGATTATTGACCATTGACTATTTTTCTCATTAAAGATGCTTTTATGGGACTTAAAAATACTGGTCATTAATGAGCAGGTTGGAGTTATGAGATTATCTCATGAGATAATCTCATAACTCTTTATACATCTCATATGGTCACAGGTAGGCTGATAACATTCGGTATCGAACCTAGTACCCTCAGATGGTATTGGAACAACCTATCGACTAGATCCTACCTCTATTTAGTGAACTGTATTGAATAATCATGTGGGAACAAAACCCAGAACTTTAAACTGGGATTTGTACACCTCCCTCAAAATGTAAGGTGTTTTGCAAGGTTTCTTAAGTCGTTATACAAGCAAACGTTTAGAAAATCATTAAGGAAAAAGTATTGTCTATCTATGGTGATGGTGTGCTGGCCAGAGGCAGGAGTGTCTAGGTATCCAGTCACAATCAGTGCAACACACTAAAACAGAGGACGAATGCTGGTTGGATGGGGCAGGGTGGACAAGAAACATGTAGGCAGCCTCTAACCTAGTTCCTTTCAGCAGAAGGGGTGAAGCCAGAGACGGCCATCGGGCTGAAACCAGAGCCGAGGGGCACGCCTCGGAGCCAGACGGGAGGTTAAAGTGGTAGGTTCTCCGTTTGGATTTGACTATCTCAGCAGAGTCAGCTTCCATGAGTACAGGTGACAGACTAGTGCATTGATAGGGCACTTGATGAGAGAGTGCTTTGTTTCTTGCTGATTCCTTTTATAACTTTTGGTGTTGAAACTAGAACAGCTCCTGAATCCTGTGCTCTGTATTCCACCGGCACTGTCTGCCGCTGATCCTTGTTTTTCTTTAATGTATTTTTTAGAAAGTTAGCTTTGGTCTCTTGTGTTGATGATGGGCACGTTATTCCATTAGATGACCCGTTATTCTCTATTATTAGTATTGATTTGGAATCTTGGACTCTTTGCAAGAGTGAAACGGCTGATCACCTCCCCGACAGTTTTTTTGATTTTTATGGTAGAATGGTGAGACCAAAAGGAAGGAGATGGTGCGCGATTGAGTGTCTGTTTGTATTACGAGCAAGTGCTGACATTTGAAGCTTCGATGAGATACAGGGGCTACAGCTGTTTACTTTGCAGTGGTGTGAAATGATTCAATATGTCAACGCGTACCATGCCTGCGCCTCATCCGCATCACAAATATCGCCTGTCAAGCTTGTTCCCCTTGAACAGCTGCTCTAAATCCATGTCTAAAGGAAGATGGTTAGGTTTACATTCATTCAATACATGTGGGAGTAAACTATATATACAAGCAGTATATATTATTAGATTATTATATTGAGAGGTTTTCGGCTTTCGTCATTGAAAGACATAAATAAATCAATGTTTTGTAGCTTATTCACAAACATTGTGAAAACGTATTTTAACACTGAAACAATCTTAAAATGTTGCTATTTACACTGAGAATAAAGCTAATGTCATCCATTTTGTTTTAGCAAGACATAACCTTGACATGCAGGACGTTCTGCTGTTTATTCAAACAATTCCAATGGGTCGTTTTCGGACGACATAGGCAGACAACCTATTCTCCAACCCAAACCTGTCGCTTGGGTTGGAGATCATGGTGGTTTTCCAGCAGTACAATGGGAACCAGTCGGGCCTGTGTTTGGAGGCATCCTTTGTTACATTGTTCTTCGTTGCTCTGATGCCAGTCTACCCTGCTACCTGTGTGTATTCGAGTGTCCCTCCCTCCTTCACCGGCTCCACAGTCATAACAGAGACGTGGCAATATGACAGATAATGAGAGAGGCAATGATGTGTGGAAGAGTTCGGGAGGGATGTCTAATAGATGTGCTCTCTACCTTTTCAAGTCAGCCACTCAGAGGTGAGGGCGGCCAGACTGAGCCAGGAAAAACGTTACTTTTATTCAATGAACACAAAGATGATTGACACACCTCAAATTGCTTTTGCCCACGACCTTGTGCCGAGCAAGGGGGACAAGGCTGGCTTACGTGCGTGCACCTGTGTCTGTGTGTGTGTGTGTGTCTGTGTGTGTGTTTGTGTGTGTCTGTGTGTGTGTGTGTGTCTGTGTGTGTGTGTGTGTGTGTGTGTGTGTGTGTGTGTGTGTCTGTGTGTGTGTGTGTGTGTGTGTGTGTGTGTGGGTGTGTCTGTGTGTGTGTGTGTGTGTGTGTGTCTGTGTGTGTGTGTGTGTCTGTGTGGGTGTGTCTGTGTGTGCTGGCTTACGTGTGTGTGTGTGTGTGTGTGTGTCTGTGTGTGTGTGTGTCTGTGTGTGTGTTTGTGTGTGTGTGTGTGTGTGTGTGTGTGTGTGTGCGGCATACAGAATATTCTGGCCCGCTTGCTGGTCTCACATTCAAGAGTTGTGCATTTTCCGGTCATTATAACGAAATGCATCATGGGAGCTCAACCCCAGAAACAGCTGATCCAGGACTAAGACATGAGCAGGAGAGTCTATTCTGTCGGAGCTCAAGGTGCCGTGCTCTATAGGGCCCAGGAACCGAAAACACAGGGCTGCTGATGAATGGCCCCCTGAGTCAATGCAGTTGTTTCTGTTTTATTATTCATAGTCTTTGGTATAGTGTCTTACTCGTGGAATATATCGAGCTCCTCAAGTATAGAATAATGAACACAGTGTTTGTGTAATAATTTAGTGGATTGTAAATGCGGCCTCAACTTTGTTCAAAGGGAAAACGTCCCACTGTGCTTTACCTTAAGAAGTCGCACTACCAGAGAATGCAGCTCTCAGCCCAACGTCAATGTTCAAACTTTCCAGCAGTTATTTCTGAAGAACGCAACTTTCTCAGAACAGGCGTATGAAAGCGCTACACATGACTGCACCCTTTTTTTTATTTAGATATACATTCAGTAGATATATAATGTTGTTATATTTATCCCAAAATGAATTACATACAGTCTATGATTTGATATAGAGCCTTCTAACCAGAATTCTCCCCAAATGTGTGATTTAGCGCCGTCAGAAAGTAAGGTAGACCATAAAGGTAAACGATAGTAGATTATGTATTTTGAAACATTACGTTATAAATCAACATATTTCCTATCATTTAACAGTAATGCAAGAAAAAGCAAGGCAGGCAAGAACACTTCTTAACTTTTGAATTGAACAGTTCAGGCGTTCATTTTGTGGCATCCGTCACTTTGAGTTGGCTGTTATCTAATCCTGACGCTTGGAGGAAGGGATTCTCTCAGACGGTCTGACTTTGTGGTTATGGCCCACAGGGTGAGTGACAGGCTATCGCTGTGGAAGGATTTGCTCCTGCTCCAAGGTGCGAGGCCGACTGCTGCTTCCACCTCACCTGACAGCACAGCCACTCGCAGTGCATACTGCAAGTGCTGAAGTCCTGCTGTTCGTCTGCCTCTGTTCACTGTCTGTAGGTCTGTCCCTCTGACTTATTTATTTCATATCCGTCCGTCTGTCGGTCTGCCTCTCTAACAAATCTTATTTCATGTCTGTCTGTCTGTCAGCCTGCCTGCTCGTCCGTTCTTCTGCCGGTCTCTCGAGGAGAATACCTCAGTAGCTGTCTTTTACACCAACATCTGTACCAAGCAGGACAGATGAAGAGTTCTTTACATGGGCCCATGGGCCTGCACACACACACACACACACATGCGTGCACACACACCCACACACAAAACACCCACTCACACGAAGATGCACGCACACAAAAAGACTCATATAAGACACATACACGTTCCTCTGGAGATTCAAGTCTCTTTTGTGTCAGAGTTGTTTGTCTATGTACAAACAGTGACAGACCATCCCTAGCTCTCTCTCTCATCAAACAAACACACATGCAACCCATCTATCCCAATGTGCAGTTAAAGTCAATTCAAATAAATGGACAGACAAGCACACAAAAAGCAACACTAATACACACATCACCCAATATATATAGAAACACACACATACCTCACCCTCTCCCACACTGAACCCCTCCCCTCTAGCCGTCTCTTAATGTACAGCAGCGGTCACAGGACCCAAAGGAATGCACTAGAGCCCAGACCCGGCCCAGGAGGGGGGGGGGGGGGGGGTCAACATGTCCCGCCCAACCATCCTACCAGTAATGGAGCGTCAGAAAATGGTGAAATTGACACGATGTTGCTGCTTTTTTCCTTCTTCTGTCCCAATGAAGACAGAGAGCACAAACTGGGAGACAGATGCAAAGGCCAGAGGTCTTTATAGCTTCACATGCACTAATCATGCACGTTTGTGCATGTGTGTGATGTGTGTGTGTGTGTGGGGGGGGGATTTGTGTGAATGTGTGTGTGTGTGTGTGTGTGTGTGTGTGTGTGTGTGTGTGTGTGTGTGTGTTTGTATGTGTGTGTGTGTGGGGGGGGTGGGGGTGAGTTTTAGTCTGTGTGTATGTGTGTGTGTGTGTGTGTGTGTCTGTCTGTGCATGAATGTGGTTGTGTGTGTATGTGTACGTGTCTGTGCGTGTGTGTGTATGCATATGCGTCTGTGTGTGTGTGCGTGCTGGCAGTAGTTCAGCGGCAGTAATGTTTCCTGTCATATCTAGTTGTGCTGGTAAAGACACTCTCACGGGTTCCTGAACTTGTTTCCAAATGTGGGGCAGTAGCATCCCCCCCGACACCGCGCTAGCTAGGTGGCTAAGTGCAGCTGTTTTTTATCATCCTCAAGGACAAGGTGAACTCTTGGCTATGATAGCAGGAGAACATGATTGTGTATATATGGAGAGCATCTGATCTTCTTGGGCTAGTAAACAAGAGAAATAGGCGTCTTTGTCTTTGTGTTTGTTTCGGTTGCAGCATCAAATGGAGGTTTTAATGTCTGAAGACACTGGGAGACGTCCTGGTGGCGTTGAACAACAGCACTTGACACTAGCTACAGATGGTGTTGTAAAGGCACCTCGGATGAACCAGCCATGCCAAATAATAACCTAGTTTACGCCATAAACAAAACCGTAAGCCATAGCTCAGCTGTCAGACCGTAACATCGTTATGGCAACGAGTGCTCTGGGGTTTGGAGTAGAAGCTGCATAAAAGAATTGATCTTTAAATGAGCAGATTACCAAAGTGCACTCAAACAATAAACTCACCAATATTGCACCTCTGTGGACAGTTTAGGTCATCGCCTTTGTATCTCACGACTTATATATATATATTATATTATATATTGGGAATGAGAGTCATGATCATCCATCATACTCATTCAGTATGAGTACGCCCTCTTAGTTGCTACCTCACAGCATCCCGTTACTATCACAGGACCGGGAACCAAACATTTGGGGAATTGTAACATCATGTTCATACAATATGTTCATGTTCATGTATAACATAAATAAAAGAGGAAATAGGAAAATACAAGGAAATACGCAAGCATGTCCCAGAAAATGAAACGATGGCCATAGTTTGTAAACAAGCGCATATATGCATATACATGAGAACTGTGGGGCTAGGGCATTTGAACACAATTGTAGCACATATTCGAGATGTTGTAAATACGTGATGTGTAATGAAATATCAGAGCACTGTGCACAGATAAACTGCACTACATTAATATGAATCTAGAAAAGTTGGTGTGGCCTTTTTTTTTGTTCAGAAACATTGAGATTCAACGTATTCATGGTTTGTAGAAAGGCACAATTTGTTGCGTTTTCCTTAGGCAGCTGAGTTGTTTCAGCTGGTGCCTGATTTTGTGTTTTTCTTTACTTAAAGACTTTTCTACCATAAATGTATCCATAAAAGGCACCAATTTGTGTATAGAAATTCACCAGAATGCAGGAAATGAAGTGTTTGACTTCAAGCAAAAAAAAACATTGTTACCATGCCATGCCAAGGCCAAGCCAGCGATATTGGTATTCATTCATTCATTCATTCATTCATCACAGACTGGCTATGATGTCTGGTGTGCCATGTATAAACATGCACAGAAAACAGACCGACAGGAATATAAATAGGCCTAAGGCTAGGCCAACAGCTTAAATTTTTTTTAAATGTTAAAGATATAGTTTAATTGTTTTTATCCACTGCTAGGAGGCCCCTCAGATGTGCTGGCCTCCCAGCAGTATGTGCGGGCCCCTACCCTATGCCACTGATCTAGTGTTTAGATTGTAACCAATTGATTATGGTAACATATACAGGCCTGTTTTGTGAAAGGTGCCAGTAGGTACTTCAAAATTATGTTGTCTTCTACAACAGCATTCAAGTAGCCAAGTGTCAAGTGATGATACTAAAAAAGGTCACAAATGGGTCATAGCCATAGGAATGACATCCCCTAATGGGCAGGAGAACTGGCCTTGACAGAAAAACTCCTTCAACCAATCAGCGTAACAAAAGATGTGACGCCATCACAGTGCACTCTTGAGTGGAATTAAAGAATTAAAGGAGAATGGCGGAAACGTCACATCCACTGAGAAGGTGAAGGTTTGACGCCACCACCTACAACACAGTCCCTGATTGGCCCGTTTACGTCCTTACCTACAACAGCAGTCCCTGATTGGCCCTGATTACGTTCGTTCATTATCCGTGTAGCGAACAGAATGTGAGGTCACATGACCAGGATGGTTACCAGGCTAGACCCCCCCCCCCCCCCCCCCTTCGTTCCTACAACTCTTCATTATATAAAAAATGATGGTCATAGAGTAGATGATTATCCAATATGAAATGAAATATACCACCAAGTGATTCAAGTTGGCAAGTATGTACGATTATGTAATGCTTTTTTAATACAGCAAAAAAGGCTTTTCTTTTTTTACTTTGAATTATACCATTTGTCGGTTTATCCTTTTACTTTTCTTTTTTTAAAAATATGAATTTCTGCTCACTGCTATATTCATGGTAAACAATTTGGTTTTTTTTGCACGCAATTTGGCATATTCTCTCCATGGGATTTGTGGTATCTACAGGAATGTAATCGTCGTATCTGTATTAAAAATTCATGAGAGGAGATAAGGCAGCACTTTCATCAGTGGAGGAATTCAGATACTGGGCTATTTGTAAGAAAAAAGAGAATAGAAAGTGTAGGTAAATGAGGCGTTACGGGTGGAGGGGGTCAGAAGAGGGAAGGTGGCTGAGGGGGACATCATACCACCTCAACATTAAGAATTGGACACCAGTGTTAGTGCGCCGAGGGTACATTTTGAACAAGGATTTTTAATGGCTCTGATTCAACAGGGCAGGGGTTCAGCTACATCCGTGGTTCAAGTCATCCAACTTTCACCTTGAGATCAAACACACTTTGTCGACTCAGTTATGAATTTATCATTTTCCACTTAAATTTAAAATAAACCTGCTTAACTGAGACAATCTATTTGAATCATGGTATCTATTGTGTGATGAGTGTAAAGGTCATTTTCATTTTGTCATTTGGTCCTGGCCTTCTCTCCATTTCAAATCAGTGGGAATTAGTGGGTAGATCAAATCACCACAGCTGACATTGAGAGTTAAATTCCCTCTGGGACGAGTGAGGCTTCTAACTGGACCCACTCACAACTGTAAGTCACTCTGGATAAAAGCCTTCACTCTAAAATGTGTGTTAAAATCCACTTTCTAAACAATGAGCAATACGATAAGTGGGCTAAATATCCATGTTAACATAACATGGCGGGCACCCAAAAATGTTTCACAAGGTCTCACATTCACTTCAGTTGACCAAAATATAAATCAATAAAGTGTGGCGGACATCATTTCTGAGAATTCCGTCCTACAAAAATATTTGTTATATGGTTGTAACCCCCTTATCTAAACACATATAACTGATAAAATAGTTATACTCAATCGGCTTGCAACATGTTCAAACAAAGTTTGGAGAAATGTATATGATGCGACAAACTTTATAATTCATTAGTTTGTCAAACCATGTTTCAATTTAAATTGCTATATTTAGTCCCTGGTTGCTGTTAATTCTCAAAGGGCTACCATTTCCTATCCCTATCCTCCAGCAAAATAATATATGCAGCGTGGCACCATATTGCTTTTCTTCCATATGCATTCCTGGCAGAAACATACCCTGGCTTTTAATTACGACAGCACTTAATTAAATGTACTTTTGGCACACTGCGATGCTTTCAGCTACACTACCTCCCATAAAGCAATAAACTTCTTAGTGACTCGGAATAAGGCTGAACGTGTTTGTTTCCCTGGCCTCCCACTGAACCAGATGGATCTTTGTAGAGATGCAATTTGTCATATTTCATCACCGTATTTTCGTGCTTTGTGTGATTGTAGTTCATAGTTACGATGTATTGTTTATACTTTGATGTGTTATTCTGCGTCAGCCCTGCTGCAGTTCTTGAGATGGTGGGGACAGACTTTGTGATAATGTAGTTTGTGTTAACACACACGTCAAGCTACCACCAAGCTACCAGCCACCAGAGATGTGTCTTGATGGAGATGGAATCTGAAATGATTTGGTTGATAATAAGAAAATCTAAGCAACAGCTGGTGTTCAATTAGGGGAGTGGTCACTCTGGTACAAATTATTATCTCCAAGGTCGAGACCACAGCCTAAGATATTACCACTGTGACACTGTCCAAAAGTGGTAGGTCAGTAAAATCATTCGCACTGACTTCTCATGACCTATTGACTAATAGGTCATATCAGATATTTAAATTCATATTTTAAATGTAATATGAACTGTATTGAGTGGTGTTCTCTGTTACAACAAGAGCACTTGGTAAAGTCATATTTTATACATTTGATACAAAATGTTACTCATTTTTATTTATTTTTGTTAGAAATGCCAAAGCCATCCATCAGCGTTTAGTGAGTGAAATGCACTGTAGGTAAATCTATTTGAGTTGATTGTGCCTGCCTCTGTATGAGCAAATTGAGATTCAGGTCATTTATGTTAGATCAGGGCTTCTCTTGATTGGTTCAAGGACTTAATTCTGTCTGTCAATCACAGATGTGCGAATGCAACACTTCTCAATGGTGGAAAAATATAGGGAGGGAGCAGAGAGAGAGGGGACTTTTTTCAAACTCTTGCTCTCTCCTGCTTAAACTCATCATAAAACAAACAAGCCAGACCCACACCAATTTGTAAAAACTTTGGTTTCCCATAAGCAGAAAATCCCAGCCGCTACCTCAACCAAGAGAGAGAGAGAGAGAGAGAGAGAGATGCATTTCCAGCCAACTGATGGTTGAGTAAGCGTCCGTGAGTAATTAGAGATAATGCAGATTCAAGCTTTAGTAAAACCCTGAACTTTTTAACAGATTAAGCAAACAAGCCATCTTTTATTTTGCAAGCAATTTGTTGAGACGCAGAGGCTTTGTGGAATAAGGTCCTCCTTGTTTTTTGTCAGTTATGAAGTGAAGCCATTGTCTTTGTGTTTGCAAAATGGACTTATAAGCCGCTCCGGGAAATAAGCCGCTGCGACAGTTTTTGATTCGTAAAATCGGGATACAAGCTGCAGCTTTATTTTCAACAAATACAGTAATTATTGGTCTGCTCCTTTTATGATAAACGAGTGAAGATAAGTCTACTACCCATGAGCAACAACTCTGTTTGTCCTACAATGATGCCTCTGTGAAATGGTCTTTAGATATCAGTATCGTAGCGGTCCAACTGTTAAATGACAGTGAATGGCTGGTTATTTACTGGCCGTTTTGTATTCTGTTCTACTACACCAGGGCCATGGTCTCTGCTTTTGTAAGCTCCTCTGTTGTTTCTCTTTCCTCTAATATCTCAAATTACTCACTCTTCTGATTGATATAACTACAACCTTTCAGTCTAGCTCTCAAACACTGCTTCCTGGCACACAGAAATTGACTCACTCATCCTCTCTCCCTCTCTTTCTCTCTCTCGCATATGCATGTGCACAGGCACAGACACAACACACACACACCAAGCTACTCATGCATATCTAACAACACACACACACACATACAAGCAGGTGGACACACATGCACACAGACACATATATATGCAGACACACAAACACACACATATACACACACACACACGCGCGTGTGTGTGTCATCAATCAAGATGACAATGCCTCTAACCATGGGTGTCCCCAGTAATCTCATCAGGGGTAAGGATTGATATTCTGTCAGAGAGGTTAAGACTCTGTTCTTCTGCTCTGGACCAGAATGCAGGTGAGAAGCTCTGTAACACTGCCATCTCCTTCACTCTCAAGTGCTTACACATGCACACATATAGGGTTTTGGGGGAGTTCACATCAAACATTAATTCAATTAAATTAAATATAACCTTTGTTACACTGATACTTCGAAAGATTCAGGAAGTGCAATGCAGATACCAGTACATGTGGGAAAATCATTCACAATATTTGAATTAAGATCTCTCTCAATATTAACAAGGCAGGTCCTATTTATAAATCTATATCTATAAAATGGCCATGCCATCTGACACTTTTGTTTCAACATTTTAGATTTGATGTAGAAACATTATGAAGGCCGATGGTTGTGTGGGTGGACAGAGGATGGGTGGGTGGATGACTGACGGATAGTGATAGCCATCTCTAGCTCCATACTAAAGGTCAACCGTCTACGGTTATGTAGGTTTATCAGTTCCTTCAGGCCTCATCCTGAACACGAAACCCTTTTCAAATGATGGGTATCCTTTACTGATCTCCCTTGTTTATTAGTGACTTCAAACTTCAAATCCTCCCTCACTACTCAACAGATTCCCCATGTTATAATGAATCCCATTATTAACAGGATTGACTTAGGTTTGGTAGAGCGTTTGGTAGAGCTGTCTTTTATTCATTCTCACTAAAGCCCAACAGTGTGTTCCAAAGCCTCATTTATACCGAGCACTTTTCTCTGCGACGCAGGAGGATTCATTATTTCAATAATTATTTAATAAATATGACAAGTTGGCAGATTTCAGGTGGCTTAATGGTCTCAAATATTTTTTTCTAAATAATAAGCTACACCAGTGTTCTTAATAATAGATATGCCACACAGTGTGATCTGTGAGACCCCGCCAAGAAATTAGTTTATAAATATATATATATATATATATATATAAAAAAGAAAGTTATTTCACTGGATGGTTCGCTGGCTTATATTATTCAGAAATTATTGGTAATAGTTTATTAAATTAATCTTAGATTTTCCTTCTTGGGAAGGATCCCAGAAATGGGTTTTATTCACTAATTGTCCACAGAGTGAACATCCTACAGTGCTAGCCATTTTATATAAAGTGTTCCGAACTCAGACATTACGTTCAAACCTAATAGGTTTGAATAATATTCAAACCCAAATCACCACCCCAAATGCCTTGAAAACAAGCACTAAAGTCTCATTTCTATTTGGCCGAAAAATGTATTAAATATGAATACATTATCAAAGAATGTTATATGTTTTGGCCATCCGTTATGAACTTAAATCAAGGAAATATAACAGACTTCATCATACGAATAGAGAACTCGTGTGGACATCGCTGCCCCCCCTCCCCCCATGTCCTCCATCCATTTTGACAATGTTTGTTGCACTGACTATATGGACTTCAAACAGCCCTCCAAGGCTGGCTAAGTGTTGTATACAGTCAATAATGGCCTGTATGTCTGTGTTTCTGTGTGTGCATGTCTGTGTTCAGGCCAAGCCAGAGTCAGCTCCTTCCATCAGGTTAAAGAGGGCAGGAAGAACCGATCATTCACCTTTATTTGACCCTGCAAACACTCAGACAGGAAGCTGCTCTGCAGGTAAACTGTGCACAAACATGGGCACCCACAGCGGTAGGGGAACTCAGGTGTTTAGTTAGTAAAATCAATGCATTTAAATGTTTCTTTCTTTAAGTTGAATGTCAGCACTGCTTGAGCAGGGCATAGATTGAACACACACACACACACACACACACACATGCTGTGGCAACTCTGACTTTGCACAGTAGAGATGGATGTTGTATTAGGGTAGAATGGGTCCATGGGTTGACGTGGCCAACTTGCCAACCAGAAATCACTTCCCAATCGGGGCCCTCTATGTTGAACCTCTGTTTGGCCAGGCTCTCTCCCTCGCCCCCTTCACAGGGAGCAAAAATCTGTTTCGGTTACGTAATTTGAGTGGAGAGAGGCAAGAGAGAGGGACTTCTGATTGAGGGATGAACTCTTACTCTTCTTGTCTTTGTCCAACTATTCATAACAAAAAGTCTTCTTGACTTTGTGGATCTTGTTTTCTTCTCTTTATTTACTTATCCTTCTAGCTCCGGGGACTGTAGGCTGGTGTACACATAAGAATAGGAAGTCAGAGGGCGGGGCCTGTTGGCTGGTGTACGTAACAGCAGACCGGACCAAAAATAAATGTTTGATAAACAATAAAATGTATTCATATTCATGACAATCTCTAATTGTCATGAATTTGCCTAATAATTAGCCAGTGCCAGGTCGAACCAGAGGCCAAGGCTCTCCATCCAAGGTCCTCTCTGCACACACACACACACACACACACACACACACACACACACACACACACACACACACACACACACACACACACACACACACACACACACAGCTTCTAGTGCCCTGTTTCAGAGAGAAGAAGATTCATGCCATCAGTGGATTATCTTCATTAGAACCAATCCAAAGCACAGCGCATGTTGAGGTCATGACTGCTTCCATCATCACCATCTGGGCTGTTAGACAGCCCTCAAATAGTGTGTACACACACACACACACACACACACACACACACACACACACACATACACACACACACACTGTGTCACTGCGGTGTCTGCTAATCAAATTAACATCATGCCTGTCCCTTCACAGAATAAGACAGTGCTTTGAATAATGAAGAGGAAATAAAGAGAAGGAGGTAGGGCATCTGAAAGGTAGAGGTGGTGATGGAGAAGAAGAGGTTAATCTGTCCCAACTGTGTGTGTACACACACACACACACACACACACACACAGACACACACACACACACACACACACACACACACACACACACACGTTCACTCTCTATTTATACAAACACAGATCTGAACAGATATTCATGAATATTAACACTCAAACTCTGATCTCTCTCTCTCTCTCTCTCTCTCTCTCTCTCTCTAGATAGATAGATAGATAGATAGATAGATAGATAGATAGATAGATAGATAGATAGACCCACACACACAGTGAAGATGTCCCACGTTGTCCTCTAATGAGATCCGTCATATTCTTCTACTTTCCTGCAGCAGTCGGGCTGGATAAGCAGTGCTGTGCATCTCAACCACCACACTGTTTTGCTCCACAAACATTAGGAGAAGAATGTATCAATGGTAACATAAAATAACAACTTTGTGTATTTCATGTATTTTCAACATCCAAGTGAGAGCAGAACACACATCAATCTGTCCAGTAATCAATATCTCAAATGGACAACAAAGCACATTATTCTTGGTTCTTCTTCCAGAATGTGTGAAAGCTTAAAAATACTTACAGGCAATGCCATTCTCGATTAATGAGCCATTTCCAAAATATTCTTCCACAAGTGTACAAAAATGTACCATGATTTAACATACGCCTTACAAAACTGTTAATTAACAGTTAATTAATTGTCTAGTCATAATTTACTAATGATGTTCATGTTTACTAAGGTATTGCACATTTTTTTCATCACAATCACACAATCACATCACAATTATTTTCTGTTTCATTCATATCTCTTAACTACTCCACCAGTCAGTGGAAAAGTGTCTTGATTATTCTTTCTTTTGAAGTGGTGAAGCGATAGTCAGACAGGTAAAGTAAGATTGCAGACTTTATTAGATACAGGACAAAGTCGCTCACACACAAACAAGCAAAAACATTCAGTTTAAAGGGGTAATATTATGCTTTTTTGTATCCATGTATAATGTCTGATAAGCTACAAAAGTCCACGCAAAGGGGAGTTCCTCTCTTCCACAGAAAACACCTCTCCAGAACTGCCTGAAACTGCTTTGCAGGCAGCATTTACCTCCATGATTTAGTTATGTTACAAAACTCCAGTACAAAAGTCCCGCCTTGTGGTTGGTTTGGCACACCCAAATAAAACTTGATCAGTACCCGGTGGAGTTTGGTTTTGGTAGCACCATGTTGAGAAGACGTGTTGTCATGTTGTTTGTTATATTGTATGTTGTATGTCCTGGCAATCCTCGCAATTATGGAGGAGATTGTGTCAATACCAACAACAGAAAAAAATTATATATGATAATAATAATCTTGTGTGCGAATAAGGTTAGAAGACAGTGGGCAGTATCTGGGCCAATAAAGGCTGAACTGGGGCTATGATACATCTGTTGGGAGTTAAATGAGGAGACGGATCAAAGAATGTACTTCTGTTCACAGGCAATGGAGGTCGGGTCTCTTCTTTTCTTTCTTTTGAACTTCTCTTGCTTTCTTGTGATGACTTCCCTGTCTTTCTAGTTCTGCTGCGGTTTACTTGGTCTGCTCTTGTTGTTTCTCCCTCTTTTTCTTTCTACTGTAGTCAAAATCTCAGTCCTCTGTCAGTGTCTTTTTAATCTGTGCACCTACTTTGGTGTTTGTCTCTTGACATGTCTCTCTTTCTTTCCCTCCATCCTCCACTCAAATGCCCTGAGGGCCATGGCTTACTCTCCACCTGGATCCTGTCCGCCCCCCCCCCCCCCCTTCAATACCTCAATACAAACATGTATATTAACACAGCAATCTCTGTATTTACCTCTAGTTATTTTATGATTGTGTGTATGTGTGTGTGTTTGTACATCTATGTGATGCTCTTATCTCTCACACACGTGTGTCTGAGAGATAAGATTATCACATAGATGTACAAATACACACACACACACACACACACATGTGTGTACTCATACTGTTGTGTGTGTGTGTGTGTGTGTGTGTGTGTGTGTGTGTGTGTGTGTGTGTGTGTGTGTGTGTGTGTGTGAGAGATTCACATTTACATTTAGGGCATTTAGCAGAAGCTTTTATCCAAAGCGACTTACAATAAGTACATTTGTCATGAGAAAGTGAAACAATATCAATGTCGGTTCAGTAAGGATGTTCATAGAACCAAGTGTAAAGCACTAACAATCGCTAGGTTAACCCATTCCCGTATACAACAATGATAGCTAGGAGAAGATGCTACACAACTAAGTATTATAACAAAATACAACATACGTGTGCATTATGTGCCAGGACGTACAACATACAATAAGTAGGACGGGTGGGATGGGGTGGCTATGAGTTCAGGTATGAGTGAACTCTTTCATTGGAAGGGAGCTCGTTCCACCAGTGCGGTGCCAAAACAGAGAAGAGTTGTGACCTTGATGATCGACCTTTTGCTTGCTCGTAGCAATGGCGGTACCAGACATCCAGCTGAAAACGCTGTACAGTAGCTGAGCGGGGCACTCGAGTTGGGCTGTGTGGTCTGACTAACGGTTGGAGGGTAGGCAGGGGCAGTTCCATTGACCGCCTTGTAGGCCGGTACCATCATCTTGAATCTGATACGAGCTACTACAGGGAGCCAGTGGAGGTCCCGGAAGAGGGAACATGGGAGAATTTAGGTAGGTTGAACACGAGACGCGCTGCCGCGGTCTGGATACGCTGCAAAGGTTTTTAATCGCGGAGGCAGGGAGTCCAGCCAGGAGCGAGTTGCAGTAGTCGATGCGGGAGATGACGAGCGCTTGGACCAGCAGCTGAGCTGCTTCCTTCTTGAGGAAGGGCCAGATCCTGCGGATGTTGCAGAGGGCAAATCTGCAGGATCGGGTCACCGCGGTGATGTTCGCGGTGTATCACAACACTGATTGTCCAATACCACAGAGGTTTCTGGTAGTAGGTGATGGAGGTACGGTGATGTTCTCGACAGTGACCAGTAAGTCCATGTGAGGGCAATCTTTCCCTGGCATTAGGAGGAGCTCAGTATTGTTGGGGTTAAGCTTCAGGTGATGGGCAGTCGTCCAAGTGCTGATGTCTGACAGACATTCTGAGATGCGTGTTGCGATCAGGGTGTTGTCAGGGTGTAATAATATATATAATGTATATTTATGGACTGTATGTGTATAAACCAATATAATAAAGTCAGTACATAAATATACATTATACACGTATAGCCCATAAATATACATTATACACTTTGTGCAAATCAACAAATCATAAATGTATGTAATGTATATTTATGGACTATATATGTCTATAAACCAATATAATAAAGTCATACACACACACACACACAGTGTGTGTGTGTGTGTGTGTGTGTGTGTGTGTGTGTGTGTGTGTGTGTGTGCGTGCGTGCTTGTCTGTGCGTGTGTGCCTGTGCGAGTGTGTGCGCGTGCGTGTGCGCGCGCGCCATTATGGCCACTGACCTGCCCTCTGAGCCATCGTATTGTGGTAGTTAATGTAATGACACAGAAAGTGCGTTAACGAGGATGCTAACGACCCTGACGACGATGAGGACGACGGTTGCTGAAGACTTTAATGCGTGCTTTTCAACACTTTCCTATGGTGGGGCGGAAAGGTTACTCTGGCCAATGGCTGCCCTTGTCAAGTCACTCGCGCGCAGAATTAAACTATTTGATTCAAAATACCGCCCACACACATATAAAGACATTACGACGCACACACAGAACACACACTGGCACACGCACCACAAAACAATGATGGCCACCCGTTGAATCAATTAAGTCCCAGTTTGAGGCAAACTTTCCCATCTGATGGAACTCGAACTTATGGAGGGAGGGAAGGAGACACCCGCAAAGGACGGAGGCAATTGATAGAGAGGTAATCAATGACAAAATACAGCTTGCGTTGTTCCCGCAAGAACACTGTTTTGGCAATTTGCACCTAAATGGGACAGCCGTTGTAGGAGGGAAAATATGCTTCCTAAATAGCTTTCTTTTACAAATCTTGTTTAAGGCCGGGCGGCGTCCCCCCAGGGCTCCACCGTGCAGGGGGCGAAGTGAGGAGCACCACTGCCCTCCAATGGCTGCAAAGGGAACAGTCATACTGTTGACATGAAATACGTGTCATACTGCTGTTCTGTTCTGTATGAAACTACTAGGAGATAATTCGTCTTTGTACTTTTTACACAAGCACAAAGAAAGCGAACACGTACACTTTGTTTTTTAAAGTCAGACTTGATGCCCATTGGAGGAATAATAACTCAATAGGACGGTGTTTTGTGAGCCTGTCAGGTTGTAAATCCAAGGCGTTGAGGACGGGGAGGTAACTTGTCACACGTTGGACAAGATTTGATAGGTACCCTTGTGGTCTTGTGACCCTGCGTGACCCTTAACCTGCGGCTCATTGCCTCTCTAATAGCCTTTTGAAAAGCAACAATCACTCTTCTTCAAAACGAAATGCTACACAGTGTAATGGTTGAACAAAAAATACAAGAAATGATCGTTAATAGTATGGTTTGATTTCAAACAGGGGCAGGTAACCAGCGGTAACTCAAATGCAATGAGGATCTTCTTCAGTGTCAGATGATTTCAAATTCAATTCAATTCAATTCAAAAAAGCTTTATTGGCATGGGAAACAAATGGTCACATTGCTAAAGCAGGTGAGAAATTACCATTATAAATGTTCCTTTCTCAGGTTGAAGAAACTCGTTAACAAAGAACAGAGGGGGTTGTTCAAGAGCAAACGGCCCATCAAAGTAGCGAGGTTAGGATTCAGTGGTTGGCTCGTGTCTTATGACAAATGGCTCCGGCGACCACAGGTCCCTGTTGTCCTCGGACAAAAACAGGATGAACAAGACGACGGCGGTGAACTTTGCATGGCCCTCGTAACACTGCTGGACGCCAGCGCGCCATTGGACGGTGGTCATCCATCATCAGCTTGACCTTTGGCCCGTGTAGGACGCCAGGCCCGGAGTCACCTTGTCCTATCAATTTGGACAAACGCAATAAAACGCAATAAAAAAAGATGCGCTTCAAGAGTGTTGCATAGATTAAACAGACAGAACACGAAGACACACATATACACGGCATACATACCACACCTGTCACTCCCGTTTTCCCCGGAATACTTTCTCTCCCGCTGTCCTCCCTTAAATATATTTTATTTGTTATTAAAAAATGAAATAAGGTTGGCAGTGCGTTAAAGTTGGTGTTAACGTCTCCTTAGTAATAGCTACCCGTCTTGGCTAGCCTAAGCTTCAATTGCTCCTGCTTTGAACCAACCATTAGCATGCCATCATCCTTCTTTAAAAAAAAAACATTTAACCGTACCCAAGTTTACTTAGCATATTTATTTCAGAACATAGCGTTTGCGTGACGTGTTTATAAGGTCGTATAGATACTGTTCTCTAAAGTCAACACACAGGAACAAGGGATGGGCATAGTAGGTTTCTTGTAATCTGAAGAAACCTAGCTTTAGCCACACCACTGAATAACTGAACGTGACAGATCTGACAGGACAAAAGAACCATGGTTCAGGGAGTGATAACTGTAAAACCTATGTCTTTGTCAGGTGGACGGTAAGGTGAAAAAGAGTCATAACTACCATTGCTTGATTATTTACAAGACAATTTTCATTTTTTGCATAGGTTTGTAGGCCATTTCAATTGATATATCATGGATTATAATGTTTAGACCAAGCAACGTAAGGTCTTGTTTGAGTTTCCACCTATTAATTGTGTTGTGACATGCACAATATGTTCATTTATGCATGTAAATATACAATGTCATTTTCTAGGTTCTTCTAGGGAGGCTCATATCAGATTTAAATGATATGATTCATAAAAGCGTGATTAATGTATTGATACTAACTATCCTTTCATTTTGTTTTTAAACTTTATGCCCAATTAATTCCTGAAGTTGAGTGTCTTGAACATGTTTCACGACTATGCTACCTCATGCATATTCTAATTAGTTTTTCTCTTCTCTATTTCTAATTTAATTCAGGGTCAATTGTTGGAGGAACTCTGGGCTAAGAAGAAGACGGGGCCTGGGTTTTCCTACCAGCAGTTCAGTTCAACAAGATCAACCTTCAGCTAAGTGTGTGACTATTTGAACAGTTATGTTTTTCTTATTTGTATATATTTATTTATAGAGTAGCAACATATAATATATTTATTTTGATTATTTATTGAGTAAGATTGCATTTTCAAATACTTCTATGGGTGTGTTGTTGTTGTCTATACTGCGAGGCTTACTGTATGTAGTTATTTTTTGTATACAATAAAACGTGAGCCTTCCCACAATCCCTTGCCACTCGCAATATCCTGTCCAATGAATGGGAGGCCCCTGAGAGGGAGAGTCAAAAAAGAGAGAGAAGACAGGTATGGTTCATTCCTAGACACACACGGTTGTATAACACAAATAAAACACACGCAAAACAACTAGAATAGACTCAAGGACAAGGTGCGGGATTCCCAAACCGTTTTGCCTCACAACGGTCCGTTTAGACAGTTCAAAGCGGCTCCCCGCATGTGTAAAGCCCACTGGTACCCTCAGGTGGCCAGAGTTCTCCAGCAGCAGTCTTTACTCTTGGCAAAGTCACGACTTCAAAGTCAAAACGTGAGTGTGAAACACACACACACACACACACACATACACAGATTACTAGCTTACTTCTTATGAAGGTGAAGTGCATCTCCACACACACACACACACACGCATGCAGACACACACACACACTCCCACACACTCCTCTCGCTCTATCCAGCAGGGATCCATAGTCTTTGTAATGTATAATTGAAACACTTTGTAACTTCTTCAACTCATTTCCAGCACAATCCCATTTGGAGCTGAACTTTCGCTCTTTGCGTCTGTACTGGAATATTCCATCTGAACAGTGCAGCACTGCGATTGGCTATTTGATTGGCTGCAAACCATCTCCAGAGTGCCCTTAACTCTACAACACCAAAGCATCTCTCTTTCCTATCTTGCACATCACAGGGAAAGCTATATGCCTTATTCAAAAGGGCTTACACCAACTGTTCTTCATGTTAATGTGTCTAATTTAACCAGTAAGTAGGTTCAACTAGGCACTACACACACGCACACGCGCACACACACACACACACACACACACACACACACACACACACACACACACACAGGTTATCACGCCTCTAAAAAGTGTAATCATGCCTGCAAGCATAGATTAATTATGAATTTTAATTTAAATAGTGAGAAATTAATACTTAATAAATGGAAAGTATAAATAATAAAAAAATTATTGTTCCAAGCTACAACACACATACACACACACACACACACACACACACACTATGTGTGATGGTAAAGCTTTTATGAGAAGTAAAAGGAATGTTTCCCGGGGATCAGCAGGACATTTTCGTGTTCCCTACGTAGCCGGGTTGAAAAAGCAACATCAATTTGGATCGCACCAAGGTCGATTTTTGACAGCTTTAGCCTGCAAATAAATCAGTTTAACCAATCACAATCAGGTCTCTTTATCGTTGTTCCCATGGTGACTGGATATGTTGTAGGACAGAGGTAGCCGTCTATTTACATTCCTGTCAAACAGTCCACTCATTGCATCCTAAGGGGTCTGACTACTACATCTATAACTGCTACTATGACTACATATATTTTAGTATGGACAAAGCATTAGCTGGTGTTCATAGGCTTGCTTTATGAGCCGCATCTGAGAGAGGGGGCAGGTTTGTGGGGCAAACCGGAAGTTTATGTCCACTTTGCTACCGTTGAAAATACCAAGTAAGTAAAAAAAAACTCCAAAAATGCTCTATCTCGTGACCTCTCACCTCACGGCCCACTTCTGGGATTTTGAGCTAAAGTTGTTCCCAGACCCTCACCCCACCGATCCAACACGCTTATCTGAGAATCAGACCTTCATCAGGTAAGAAAAAAATGATGATTGGAATGCGCAGGAAAAAGTTATATCTCTTAAGGGGAGTGGTGCAGGACCCTCTTGACCTTTTGACCCCATATATGAAAAACTTGTCCACAGGCCAGCTGTCTTTACTGGCCTTGAGGCATACGTTTCTATCTCCATCCCACCAGAAAGGGGGAACTTGAAACTGACTTAATAGGTCTATGCATATTTACTCCAAGGTTGGAGGTCACACCCCTTTTTGTGCTCTTTCAAGATGGGTAGAGATGCCAAAATTCATACACACGTTCCCCTGGGTTCAAGGAATGACTTAACCGAGATTTGTATTTCTAGCACTTGCAGAAAACATCTCTAACTCCAAAGTCATTCCGTGCCCCCACACACAATAAGTGTTTGGGGGGGGGGGAGGGGTCCGGGGGGGCTGGGCCCCCTCGATTAACCCATGAGACCCCCTGAAAGCCTCAAAAGCAAAATTTTAAGGGGGTCTCAAATTTCGTCCAAAAAATTATTTTATTGTCACTAATGGTCATTTAAATGTGTTTAAGCTCACCATGTCCAGTATTCAGAATTTTAAACATTTATTCACAAATATGTTCTATTTTTTGCCAAGCGGAGCTAGCCAGTCCTGTGCGCGTATGCAAATTAGCCATGTGCGCCAAACAGAAGAAGGGCCCTATCTTGCGCCCGGTGCAATTGTACACCGACGTATATGTGTCGTTGCTAGTTTGCACCCGGCGCAAAGCTGATTTTCCCCCGCAGCAACCAGGCACCACTACACTTGGAGAGGCGTGTCGGCGAAAAGCAGGGGCGTGTTCCGGCGCAAATGATACTTGGTGCTATTTTAGTATTTTAGTTATTAAAAAATGCGCCAATGCAATTGCGCCACTGACCGAAAAATACCTGGTCTATAGCGGCAGGTCGGAACTACAACATAGCCTACGCTTACACACACGTAGGCTATGTCACAGCACAAACATGCAAACTATTAACCTGATTTAAATATTATGATGTCAAAGATTATTCATACGTGTGAAACTGCATAGAAATAGCGTGTGGATTGTGGAAACATTTTTTCCATAGGGCTGCATGAATGAACGTGACTGAAGTATAGTAGGCTATGCCATGCGTTAAAATAATAATAATAACAATAATACATTCGAGCAAAGTATATTCCAGGCTTCCAAAACTTCCAAAATGATTGGTTAAATGATTTGAATTTGGAAAGAACAGCTGATACAGTGGTAAGTTGTACTTTTAAATCAATGCATCTGCAAACACCGTAGGCCTACAGCAAACACATATGTTCTTGACCCAGACATCGTGTACAAGCCCATTACTTTTAGGATTGATGAGTATTTCATCGTGAGAAAACAGTTTTACCGCGGTGATGCTTGGTACGCGTGTGTGTGTGCGCCCATCTATCTAAACACACGCAAATTAAACACGTAACGCATAATGCAGTCCATGGCGATGTATATTAACAGGGGGACACATGCATATTATGAACACAAGTCGACAACGATATAATGTATACAATACTGGTAACAAACGATGTTTGTTAATGTATTGCCGCATATAGACCGTTGCGGGGACCGCGTCCGCATATGTTTTAAGTTGTCTTTGCCGCAATTTACATGACGAATCAGTGTTTCTGAAGTTGGAGAAGAAAACGCTATTCCATGTGTTAATTATGCCTATTATTTGGCCATAAACTGAGCCATTTGAAGTTTGAAATTCATGTGGTCATGCATCTGTCTCAGCGGAGACTGCAAACGCGCTGTCAAAAATCAACTCGTCAAGTCAAAATGCGCTGGCTCTTAAAGGGAATGGGAGATGCCACTCATTGGTTTATTGCATGTTACGCCCAAAACACACCTACGGGTTTCAGCCCAACCCATTTTAGATTTGCGCCGGGCGCAAAGCTCATTTATCTCGCCGTCATAATAGCAACAGTGCCATAGAACCGCCCACAAAGTACTTTGACTTTGTGCCTTGACGTCTGCTAAGTAGCATAGGCCTACTGCATGAGAAAAATTTAGATCGATATTGCGCAACAATCAGGAGATGGTGACCACCCCGAATATTGAAGGGTATTTCGCACACTGGTCATGATTATCCTGATAATCACCAACGTAAAGTAGCCCTTTTATTGGATTGGCATATTTGGCATATTTGGTTGTATTTGATGAATTGTATATTTGTATAAGATGCCAAATGTAATGTAAAGCCCAGTTCAGACCAAAGATTCGCGACGCAACTGCTTGCAACTGCTTGCAACTCGCAACTCCTTGCGACTCTTTGCGACGAGACGGGCTGAGACGTTCTAAAAACTGGGCAGTTCACACCGCTGCACCGGGCGGCGACGGCAGATGGTCTCCCTAGTAACTGTGAACGCTCTGGCACAGCTGAGAGCCGCATCAGCATCACTTCCATCCTGCTAAATAGTAACCTAACTTAGGTTTGCGATTAGTTTTATTTTGGTTGAGAGTAGGCTAGAGTTGCTGTGTTTCGCCATTCTCCACTACGTCTGCATTGTAGTAATTCGCTGGAGTTTAGTTTGTTTAGATCCCGCTAGTTGGATACATTGCATTCTTTCGTAGTGGCGACTTCTCGACTGCAAGGGAAGCTCGGCTTCACCTAAAATTTCGAAAATTAAATGGTCGGATATATTCTGTTGTGTTAACATTTCATTGATTAAAAATGCGTTAGAACACGTCCATCTCGAAGACGAGTTCGTTCAGAATCAGCTGCTTATCGCAGGTCGACTGACTCGATTTCCTTCTCATACACTTACGTGTTTAATTTGCGTGTGTTTAGACAGATGGGCGCGCACACACACGCGCACACCAAGCATCACCCGCATTCATTCATTCTTTTAAACACTCACTCGCGGTAAAACTATGTTTTCTCACGATCAAATACTCATCAATCCTAAAACTAATGGGCTTGTACACGATGTCTTTGTCAAGAACATGTGTTTGCTGTAGGCCTACGGTGTTTGCAGATGCATTGATTTAAAAGTAGGCCTACAATTTACCGCTGTATCAGCTGTTCTTTCCCAAATCATTTAACCAATCATTTACCCTAAAACTAGATTTTGTTTTGGAAGCCTGGAATATACTTTGCTCGAATGTATTATTGTTATTATTATTTTAACGCATGGCATACTATACTTCATTCATGTTCATTCATGCAGCCCTATGGAAAAAAATGTTTCCACAATCCACACGCTATTTCTATGCAGTTTCACACGTATGAATAATCTTTGACATCATAATATTTAACATGCAAGTGTAGTGGTGCCTGGTTGCTGCGGGGGAAAATCAGCTTTGCGCCGGGTGCAAACTAGCAACGACACATGCGTCGGTGTAGAAAGTAAATTGCGCCGGGCGCAAGATAGGGCCCTTCTTCTGTTTGGCGCACATGGCTAATTTGCATACGCGCACAGGACTGTCGGAATGGGAACATGTCGGACTGGCAGCATGTAACCAAAGTCCTTCTATAGTGTCTCTGATGTAACAATAACAACGGCTAACGTGTAACGGTAACGGTGGTCCCGTTAAAATAATGTCAATGAATCAGCTCAAGCCTAACGTTATCTACAATCGTTGTTCTGGAACCAAAGATAATGATCTACAACTTGTAGGCCTATTTAATAAGCCTAAATTGTTCTGTGCTGTGTCATGATTGGCTGAAGAGAAATAGCCACATCGTTGCGTTCTAAAACTGGACCTGGCGATTTGACATGTTCAATCTTTGGCGACTCCTTGCAACGCCTTGCGACGACCAGTTCACACTGCTGCAACTTTTCCCCTGCGACGTTCTAAAACCGTCTCGTTGCAAGTCGTTGCGTCGCGAATCTTTGGTCTGAACTGGGCTTTAAAGTTAAGAGTTGAAGGAGTTGTCAAAGTGAAGCTAAAACTACTGCAAAAAGATGTCTAAGCAGCATCGATTTTGTGCAAGTCCCTTTGACCATTTGAAGTGTGCATTCTGCCCTCTTAATATAACTAGTCTCCGATTTCAATCATTGTAAATATGTGTAAACACAGTTAGCATACTTAATCATGTTGGGGAGGAAAGATTTGGGCAACAGTTGGGTCAGTTTACCTCTCTGTTGTCACAAATACTCACAGGCATGTCATTTTGACAGTTTATTCATCGTCCAAATTCATTTCAGTAGACTTGGAGAAATAAAAGTAATTTTCCTTTGTTTACACATTCTCTTCGACAAAATAACTATTTACAATCACAAGTAAAAATACATAAAAAGCATACAAACCAAAAACAAAATCACGTCTTTCTAAAAGACATAAGGTACGACAGCTACAAGAAGGGGTGAGACAAAAAGCAAGCCAAAAGACCAAAGTTATACCGCTGGGTGGAATACAGGTCCAGTCAATACAGTCCAAGTTCATCTCCTAATAGAAATGCATTGCTGTGGCTGGGTGTGTTAGTCTCTCCAATCCATGTTCCCCAGGTTTACAAAACGGTAAAACTGGCAGCTTCGGGGCTTGGGAAGACATACCCCAGGTCATGTTGTTGAGGAAAAAAAGAAGGGAGACATGTTGCAACGCATTAACGCATAGCTCATAGTCATGAATAGGCAGAGGTCTCTACCATTTTCTGTCTCACACAGTTTCACCTCTAGAGTGTTTTGTTTGGGGTAGAAACTACTTGTAGGCCATTTCTGTTATCATTTTATACATATTCTTGTTTGGAGTGCTCTGAAAGGAAAACTAAACAGACCAGAACAAACAGAATGCTTTTTCAAAGGAATTCAAAGGATGAAAAATGTAAAGGTTGAGAATGGATGACCAGTGATCAAAACCACTAAATGTACCCACTCTGCTCCAGATTACAATGGGGACATGGGACATGTGCCTCCCATGAGATTGTCAGAATATATTATGTATTCACTTAATAGTCCTACATTCCCTGATCTTAACCAAGTGGAGTGAAATAAGATGATGGTGACTATGCCCAGAGTGGGTTATTACATTCTGAAGGAGACAGAACTTTGATGGTGGCCAAACTAACACTACCTGTACAAGAACAGGGGCCCTCAGAGAAAAAAAAAAGTATACATAAACCTATCAAGCATCAAACAATTAATTTGTGAGGAAAAATAAAATAAAAACATATGTAAAATGTTAACTATATTGGTGGTGATCCAAAGGCATGTCATGATTTTTCCACTACAAATTTGACAATGGTTGGCAACATACTTTTCTATTTTGCAGTTGACACAAGCATAAACACTGTTGCTCTGTTCGTCTGTCTAAACAACAACAGAATATAATACTGATTCACAATGCACAAATGAGGATAATTGTTGTGGAAAAAGGTATAATAATAAAGTGACAGAATCTGCAACCCCTGATAGAGATAGAGCACGAGAAAGAGAGGGAGAGAAGACTTTGGTCTGGGTTTTCTCAGACAAACAGGGTAAAACAAGCTCTAGAAAACGGTTCTCAGTCATCTACTCAGAATCTGATATAGACGTTATTGTGCTACAGAACCAATCACACACATTGGGGTTGGGTTTTGAGTACGTCCCATTCTTTTTTTTCTTTTGTTTCACTCTTTGTGGATCCCGGTCCAATAAAACTTGTTTAAAAATAAACGTGTGCATCTACACAAAACTCAGGCAGTAAAAATCTCAAAAATGCAGCAGCAATTACATTGTACACAAAGCAATATGCTTGACAAAGAGAATATAAATAAGTCACCAGCACTAAAAACAGAATCGAACAAAACTTAAGATTCCTGCCGTAGACAGAAATGGGGCAATCACAACCTCAAATTCTCTTGGATCTATTCTAACAAAATATTTAAAATAGCCTTTACATTAGAATAGTTGCTCATCTATACATCAATTAATTTATGAGAAAAAAACATCCGTAATTATATATATATCTATATATAGATATATATGCAGTTTATATATTAGCATTAATCAGTTCAAGTTTTTGAATGGCAAATCAATATTGTATAAAAAAAACGTGATAGAGAGAAACTGACAGCTGCAGTGTCATTCCAGTTACATACACCGCTTTTACTTTGATATAAGTACAATGCCTTCCGGTTTCCTGTCCCTGTGTAATCACACACCTCTAAGCAGGGGCTTAGACATTACCACTAATCCACATATAAGCCTTAGCTTCCAATACCAGCAAATCCTTGAAAATATTTTACAAAACATATTATTTTCTCATTTTTTAAGGAAGGGGTGATTATTAACAAGGAATGAGGGGGTTGCATGCCGTACATTAAAAAATAAATGTTCTGCTTTGATGCCAGGTAATTCCATTTCTGTGTTAGAAATCGACCATAAGCTAGTTCACACCGTCTCAGTGGTGAACCTTAAGCTACTCTAGTAAACGATGAATTCATACAACTGCACTGAACTGATAACCAAGGTGGCCTTACAGAGCCAGAGCATTGGAGCTCAATAAATGTCTGCCTGTAATAATAAAAAACAAATAAAAAGACAACTGCTAGTCTCCTATAACATTGTAAACAAAACACGTCAACATCAGCATAAACAATGTTGGCTGTTAAAAAAGGCATTCCTGTGTCTTAAAGCGTGCCATGTAAAGCTTGGCGTGTGAGTCTGTGTGTATACGATGCTCACCGAATAACAATGATCCACTGAATCGCAGCACATGTTTTGTTACCAAGCTCGCTGAAAGTGAGTTAATGTGCCATTTTGGAGTCGGCTATTTCGACATGACATGCTGCTGAAGAGGTCCATATCTAGTCTGACGGGACGTCCCGTGGCACCCAGAGGGGCCGGGACGCCGGACACACACACAGGACCACCAGGACCCCCTCTGCTGTCTTTTTTCATAAAGCTTAACAAGGTATTAAGTGCTCCACATTAACACACATACAATCATGTGTGCACGCGCGCACACACACACACACACGATAAAAGTAAGCAGAGGGTCCGCTCTCGTCTCTTGGCATGGCAAGTTGTCGTGGCTACATTAAACAGTGCGAGTATCACAGTGGTGATAAAGCCTTTTGCCATTTCTAATCAAATTGAATGTGGTTTTCATTTGTTTCGACCAACGACCATCAGCAGCTTCTGTTTTTGGCTTCAAAGAGTTTGACATCGGGGCCCAGAGTCAAAGGTTCACTGTTCTGTTCAAAACTTTGTTTGAAACGCGGCATCTTGAGGCAAATTTATCGCTTGGGAGATCGGACAGCAGATACATTCGATTTTCTTTAAAGACGGTGTCGCCAAGTCTGCTTCCTGCCAGAAGTAGCAAATCAATTTAAGATGCAGAAACTATGGTTTGACAGGTTTACCCAATTAAAAATGTAGCATGGTGATCATCATAACTTTGGATTATATAAAAGCCGCTTAAAAACGATATAGAATTCTACCTTAATTTAGGAAATATTAAATCTTATAAGAGATCACCTCTAGCAAAATGCTAGGTTGCTTTCTGTAGAACAGCCGCTGGCTGATAACGGTGACCATACCGATATCCAGCCAAGACGCATTCTGTGGTGGTTCCCTTGGTCTGGGGTTTCTGACTTGTGAGGGCAGTGCAGAAAAAAATCCAACCAAAAGACAGTTGAGAACACGACGTAAAGCTCAGCTATGATTTCTCATGCTGTTTTATGTTCAAGTAAACTGCAAACACAAAAAAGCTGACCACCGAAATACTGAATAACACACACTGTAGCTTCCCCGTAAAAAGCACTATAGACCGCTTAGACAAAACCCAACCCCTGACATTTACACCAAGAGTCAAGGGAGCTGCAACCAGTCCCTCTCCATTGTCCCGCAGACGAGTCCCAAAGCTTGTCCAGTCTTTGATCAATGTCCTCCCTTAAAGTCAAGTCTTTAAAATGAATACCGAGTATAAAAATAATCCATTTGTACATTGCACGAGGCTGTGTGGAGATGTAATATCCACAATCTCGTTGGGTGGTGCTTTGAAGTTGTGAGGTGAACTCAGAGTCCAGGAGGGAGTCAAGAGTCCAGCAGGGCTGTGTGGGTCTGAGTGCGGCTGTTGAATGAAGGCGTGTCGGGGGGGGGGGGGGGGGGGGGAGTGTGCTCTGGCCAGACATCGGGCAGGTAGCTCTGTAAGCCCGTACGGGAGTGGCCCAATGCTCTGTGTGCTGCGATGACGCCACCCCTACACGGCCGACACCTGTTCATCTAGAAGAGGAGGGGAGAGGAGAGAGGCGTCAGGCCAAGGTGTCCATTGAAGAGATTCTAAAAACACAGCAAACTGTCGACTGGAAATCATTTGAAAATGAATTTAAGGCCCCGAATGAAGAGGTTCTGTGCATTTGTAATGCTAAGGTTCAATGCAGGTTCAAAAACGATACTATACTGGTTCGTTTTTCATTCAATTGATCAACCTATCCAACTATTGTTGGATAGGAACAGTATGGAACTATATGTTCTGACACACACTTTCCTCTCGCTCTATCCAGCAGGGATCCATAGTCTTTGTAATGTATAATTGAAACACTGTAACTTCTTCAACTCATTTCCAGCACAATCCCTTTTGGAGCTGAACTTTCGCTCTTTGAGTCTGTACTGGAACACACACACACACACACACACACACACACACACACACACACACACACACACACACACACACACACACACACACACACACACACACACACACACACACACACACACACACACACACACACACACACACACCTCTCCCAGGGCGCCATCAACCTACCATCCTCACTGTCCGCGAGGCCCAGCTGCGGTGGCGGCAGGCAGATGCTAGCGGGTCTGGAGCAGCCCGGGCCGGCGACAGCGCCCGGCGACCGCCCCGTGTCCCGGTGCACGTTGCTATGGTTATGGTGGTGCTGGAGGCTGGCGGCCAGCCCCCCACCGCCCCCCGCCGCCACCACCACGGGGCTGTGCAGCAGCCTGCTCCTCTGCAGCGCCACGCTATACTCGGGCGGCTTGAGGTTGGGGGGCCGCGGGGGCGGGTCGGAGTACCCCAGGTCCCCCAGGGCCAGCCCCTGGTAGCCTGGAGGGGTGGGAGGAGGGGCATGGTAACGCTCGTCCCTGCCGCCCCCCGCCGTGACGCAGTACACTAAGCGATGGCCGATGGCGGTGACGAAGGGGTTGAGGACCCGAGTGGTTGGGGGGGTGGGGGCGGGCGGGGTGGAGGTTGGAGGGGAAGATGAGAGTGGGTGTAGGGGTGAGGGTGGTGGATGGGAGAGGGTGCAAGGGGGTAAACATAAAGGAAGGGGGAGAACATAAATTAATGTGATGTTTTGACAGCACACAATGTGAAAATCATAAGAAAAAGACGTTGAGACGCAACAGGTGGAATGGCAGCAGGGGATGGCTAATTGGGTGAATTGGTGAATTTAATCTATGAATCAGCAGATAAATGGCACTGTCCTTCTTTCCATAGAGGGTCTCATATGATCATTCAGGGGGCTGGAACACATGTCATCTTTCTGCAGGACTAAATGCGCTTTGCAGTGGACAGTGGAACTACTAACGCAGGAGCAGATGAATGCATCTTGAATGATACAGTGGGAGCACTCCGTCAACTAAATAGTGTAGAATGCAGAGACTAGAGCACAGTCCCTTGTTACTACCTGAGAAGATCTGGGACTTTACTGATTGAAAGCAGAGGTTCAGATAATAAATTATTATTTAAGCATAAAATATGTAAAAAAAACTGTAAGCCAATTTGGATAAAAGCGTCTGCGAACAACTGCCAAGAAAATGGTAAAATGGCAGTTAAATGAATGGTAGTATGGCAGTATAAAACTAGTTATGACTCTCCATTCATAGCCCACTATAGCTACCAAACAACTATAGCATCTCAATTAAGAACCATTCAAACGCTGAATTAAGGACTAGTGACGTTATCATCAAGCTACCACCCTAGCTACCACCCAACACACACACACACACACACAAATAAACATGCACAGTGAGGCTTCCACATTCACAGGGAATCAAACTCGCAACCCCTCCCCTCACCTATCAGGCCCTTGTCCGTGCTCGACGTCACCGTTTTGTAGGCGGGGTCTGCGCCCGGCCCGCCCCCCTCCTCGTCGGCGGGCGAGGGGGGGTTCCCGGAGGCGTGGCGGCGCTTCACCGTGCCGTAGTTCCCCTCGTTGGCGTCCGACAGGGAGCCGGACGACGCCCAGCTCTGCCGCGACCGCCCGCCGCCGCCGCTGGACTCGGAGTCTCTGCTGCCGTGTCGTGCGTGGCCCCCTCCCACCGCCGCCTCCGCCGCCTCGGACCCGTGGATCGGTGCCGGTGCCTGAGGGTAGCGGTAGCCGGAGGCCAGCAGGGCCAGGGCGGGGTGGGTGCCGTGGTCCCAGGGCCGGCAGGACGACAGGGGGAGGCTGGGGAAGGAGTCGTGGGAGGTGGAGGAGCTGGAGGTCCAGCTGCCGCGCCCGCTGTCCACCACCGGGGGGCCGGGCTCCGGGGCCGGCTCCTCCTCCGCCGCCGAGGGGGAGGAGGAGCAGGCGGAGGGAGGGGCCAGTCGACCGCCGGCCAGCGAGGAGGAGAAGCTGGCGAGGGACAGAGAGAGAGAGAGACACACAGAGCGACACAGACAGAGCGAAAGACAGACACAGAGAGACAGAGACGGATGTTTCAATGAATATTTCTGAATTTAATGTAATTTTCTTCTGTTGTGTTTGGGTGGTGTCAAAATGATATATGAGTTTAGATTTATATATCCGTGAAGGCTATTTAGGTACAGGAGGTATTGTTGGTGTATTGGGAGCATTTTATCAAATAAATCATGTTTTAAGTTGTCAACATTTGTGATGACCCCACGATGTATTCTGTAAAATGCCATGGCATTTGAACAACATGCACTCATTTGATTACAAATTTTATTAAACAAAAGATAGCCACGGTGCTAGGCTGGTTTGGCTGAATCTGATGGCGAGCACTGCAAAGGATCACATCTAACCAATAACAAATGAGCATCAAGCACACCCAATTGCTCAAAGAGATCCCGACCTCCTCTGCCCACCCCCTCACATGGACTGCCCATTCCCCTCTTGCCTGCCCTGCAGGGGGCGCTGTTGAAACACTTTCAGAACAATGTTTCAACAGTTAGGAAAATATATTTGATAAATGACACTGAGATTTGGTAATGGTTTATCTTGGATCTCCTTATCGCCTCTAACAAATACAGGAGCACCCTCCTTTGCCTCTATGGACCAGACTGTGCTGTGTGTGTGTGTGTGTGTGTGTGTGTGTGTGTGTGTGTGTGTGTGTGTGTGTGTGTGTGTGTGTGTGTGCGTGCGCCAGTGTGCGTGTTAACACAAAAAACACTGGCACAGTTTGTTGGAGGCATCTGTCTTTCCATGAAGACCATTAAACCACTAGGCCAGAAAAGGACTGGGGGTGAAAGGTCAGATGCAGTAAAGCACAGTGAACCTCTCTTTAAGTGACCATAAAACACACTGGCTCCTTATGTTCTTCATGGCCCATAGACAACCTTTTAAGTGTCAGCCAGGACATAACTTGCATTTTCTTTCTCCTTCTCTCTCTTGACAGGATGGGACATTGTAAAAAAAAATAAAAATAAATGAAGAAATAAATAAATGCCATTGCCATGTGCATTTACTAGCTTTTGCCACAGAAATACCCTGCTGCCGTCTGTCTGGTGGTAAAGCGTTGTGATAAATGTGCATATGGGATACTGTGGGCTGGGTTTCATAAGCCCATGGTTCATTGCTGTGCTCTGGCAGCAAGTCTATAGGCGACGACTATTTCATAAACAGGCTGACGGATTACTACAAAATAAATACATAAATTAATAAAAACAATTAGAACAGTGCGGGTATTATGATGAGACGGAAACAGACAGATGATGTCTTTCGGCAACATCTTTAAAGACCGGTGGTCTGTGAGTCGGTCTGGGCTGATCCTGAAGGTTAACTAGGAGCCAGTCTGATCCTGAAGGTTAACTAGGAGTCAGTCTGATCCTGAAGGCTAACTAGGAGTCAGTCTGATCCTGAAGGTTAACTAGGAGTCAGTCTGATCCTGAAGGTTAACTAGGAGCCAGTCTGATCCTGAAGGTTAACTAGGAGTCAGTCTGATCCTGAAGGTTAACTAGGAGTCAGTCTGATCCTGAAGGTTAACTAGGAGCCAGTCTGATCCTGAAGGTTAACTAGGAGTCAGTCTGATCCTGAAGGTTAACTAGGAGCCAGTCTGATCCTGAAGGTTAACTAGGAGCCAGTCTGATCCTGAAGGTTAACTAGGAGTCAGTCTGATCCTGAAGGCTAACTAGGAGTCAGTCTGATCCTGAAGGTTAACTAGGAGCCAGTCTGATCCTGAAGGTTAACTAGGAGCCAGTCTGATCCTGAAGGTTAACTAGGAGCCAGTCTGATCCTGAAGGCTAACTAGGAGTCAGTCTGATCCTGAAGGTTAACTAGGAGTCAGTCTGATCCTGAAGGCTAACTAGGAGTCAGTCTGATCCTGAAGGCTAACTAGGAGTCAGTCTGATCCTAAAGTAAGCCAACTATGGGCTGTTTACTTAGCAGGATTCAGACGAGTCTACCAAAATAAAATCTATATAATACAAAATAACTATGAAACAAAAGCCATAAAAAACTCAAACAAATACAATTGTCAGTCGACAATTTATAGTCTATAAAGAGAGGGAGGGAGCGGATATTAAACAGAGGACGCCTGTAAAATAATTGTGTGTGTGATGACCTCCAGCTGGGTTTGTATTTTAATGAGGGGAGGACCAAATAGGAATCGAGCTGGGGGAAGTGTGTGTGCGCGTGCGTGCGTGCGATGAAATGAGAATCAACCTGGAAACTCCTGGGCTGTGTGGAAGTGTGGTTAACAACCACTGATTTGCGGCTTCGTGTTCTGTGTGTGCCTGCGGTGGAATGCCTTGATATTTCACAGCCTCACTGTCACTTTGGACAAACGGTCGGCTGAATGTAAAAACAACAAATCAATAAAACCAAGTGAGCATGGCTTTGTTACCTTGTGCAAGGATGACCGTAGTCCGGTCCGCTAGTCCGCGCGGTGAAGGCAGCAGGGTGGTGGGTGTTGGTGGTGGTGGAGCAGCTGCTGTTGTTGTTGCTGCTGCTGCTCTCAACCACGGCTGCGCTGGTGGCAGCTATGGGCACCGTCGTCGTCGTGGCGATAACGGACCGGTTGCCGTGACACCTGTTGTCGTCGGGGCCGGGCGTGAGCATGGAGTCCACCGAGCAGATGCTGGAGCGCGAGGAGATCTCGCTGTGGCTGGAGTCCGACAGGCTGTCTGCCTTACCGGCCGGCAGCAGGGCATAACCTGGTGTGGGAGGGGGATAAGATGTGAGGTACAATATAATAATATGAATTGCCATGGATTACCTTGAGCGCTGCCTTTACTTTAGAAACACCCAAAATACATTGTAGGATCCAACTGTGCAAAGAGGCTTCTGTGACGAAGCAATGGGAGTGAAGGATTCAGAGAAGGGGAAGAGCGAAGGAAGAGGAGAGCAGCAGTGGAGAGAGAATGAAGAGAGGAAGAGAGGAAGATGGAGAAAAAGACGAGGGGTTAAGGGAATGAAAAAGAGGCAGATGTTCACCCAAATGTAAAGCAAGGCAAAACATACAATGAACCATCCTTTTTAATTATTGTATTTAAAAAAGAGCTACACTAAAATGTAAAAAGTACTGCTAACTTTAAAAGAAACAAATGTTTTTATTAAAAAACATAACCTCCACTTTGCAAGAGGATCTGAAAGCAGAGAACAACCATCCTGTCTCACAATGCCATGATGGTCCAACAGACTGTGCATATTAACATTGCAGAGTAGAGTAGTGTGTTCCCCGCTGTGCTTGTGATTCAACAACTACTTTGTGGTGGATAACACAGTTCAATGCATAATGCCTGAAACAGAAAGACAATGAGACCTGCTGGTGACATTCCACGCTTCGATTTTGAACATTAATAATCGGTAAACGTCTCACCGAACACAAAACAAGCAATAACAAAAACAGCCATGAAAGCAGTATCCCTGCTGTGAGCACGGGGACGGATACCCGAGCTGTCTGCTAGCACTACGGAGGATCCTGCTACATTTTCTCTGCCCAAACGCCTACGCACCAGGAAGAAACAACTTGGAAAGTGCAAGAACTACATGAAATGAAAAACTGCCAACTCTTTTTCTGGAACAAAGCGAGTCAAGTGCAGTTTTGTAAACGGTTGGTTTGTTTGTATCCAGTAACCCTCTTTGGCCCTCTTTAACTCTTTGGCAGTCTGTGACTCATCCGGGGCGACCAAGCTTGCCCCTGTCACTGAATCACCAAGTCCTGCTGTCAGTGACAGAGTCCCGTAGGAACGCTCTAATGTGTCATCCGTTTAAATTAAAATCATACAAACAGAATACATGTTGACATTTTTCACTTTCTCATTGGAAAAAAAAATAAAACCTTCTTGCAAATAACCTGCTTTTGTCACATTCTTCAAAAACCCTTTCTCCTCAAATCTTTGCTGGAGCGGTTCCTTTGTGAACACTGTCTCCCTGTCAGAGCGTGCTGCTCCTGCCGCGTCTGTCCCTGCAGAGCCAACGGAAAGGGTTGGGACTGACCGACCTCCTGCCCCTCAGCTGTCCCTGCTTCTGCTCCTCACCCGGGGGTGGTGACCCCACCGCCTGCTCCTGCTGTCCCTCCCCACCCCCGAGAAGCAACCTGACCGGCCTCTCCCGGGAAAGACTCCTCTCCCTCAGTGCCCGGAAAGGTGACCCTAGCCGCCTCCTCAACAGAGACCCTGGGCTTTTGCCGCTAAGGGAGCTGTCTGACTCAGCAGCAGGGCTGCTGGGGGTGATCTGGCCCTGGGGAACAGAGGACGGCCTCACAGACATCCGCCCTGAAACACAGAGGCCGCTGTCTGGGGCTGCCGTGGTGGGACTGAACCCGGGTGAGCCTGGCTGTATCTGGACAGAGAGGTACCTGCACCTCCTCACTGCGCCTCCGTCTGCACTCCTGCCCCTGCTTTCTCCCCGCGCAGAAATCTCCTGTCCCGCCACTGCCACCTGTCCTGCTTCTCTCATTTCTTTTCCTTCTTCCTCGCTACTGCTCCTCTCTTCTGCCTGCATCTGTTTCTCTGCCTGATCTCCCCTCTGTCTCTGCGTCTCCTCTGTGCCGGGCTGCCTGGTCATCTGCAGGAAGTGCTTGTGGAGGAGGGCCCCACCTATGCCGTAGCTGCGCAGGCTGACCGTGCCCGCCTTGGTGCTGGCGTCGCTGGTCAGCGAAGACGAGGAGCCCGACAGGTTCAACTGGCTGGAGTTGTGGGACTTGGCCACGCCCCCTGCAGGAAGATGAACAGAGGAGAAGACACCCACTCCTTTAGTGTGCCAGATAACCAGACTAGCTCTCACATTCATGATCGATTGGAATTGTGTTTATGCTACAGTTGAACCCACTCATTTTGCATCTATTGCACTTCTTACCGTCCCTAATGTGTGTTGCTTCTCAAAGTTTCTTTCTCTATAACTAGGGATGTTTCTCCTTGGCCTTCAGCGGGCTCTGATTAAGTGAAACATGAGCCTGTGAAGCACGTTGAGGCTGTAGCTGTGGAACTGTTACAAGACTATACAAATAAAAGTAGAGTAAAAAGTAGAGACATGAGCGATGCCCACTTTTAGTGTTCAGTTCTGTTTGTAACCTTGCCTCTCGTCTTTTCTTATTTTTACTCTCCTCCTTCAGTCAGGATCAGAAGCCTGCGTCTAATTCATTTCTTCTTCATGCAGACCTAGAAACGTACCATGGAGACTGTGACGGAGTTGAAAGAGTCTAAGAATAACTCCAGCGAAGCTTACTCCAGGATGTGCACCTCAAAGCCGGCAATTTCAAAAACGGCCAGGACGCCAGACAGGCTGTCTGACACGTATATGTGTGTGTGCATGTGAGAGAGGGGTCTGTGGCCGGCGACTGTGAAGGCTGTTGCATCAGTATTACACACCTTTGCGCGGGGAGCCCTGTGGGGACACGGTGGGGCTGGAGTGGAGCGAGGACACCGTGGACACCGTGTCCTCACAGGGCCTCTTGGAGCTCCACTCGTCTGCGGTGCTCACTGGGGGCTTCTTCACCACCTGGGGGGAGGCTGTGTCTGTGGGGACAGGTGGGTTGTTGGGGGGGAGGGGTTATTAAGTGCACCTTTCTTTTTGCTGGCATTTAACCTGAGCCTCTATGCCCATTGATATTGATTCCATTGAATGCACTGGTGCGGTCTATTCACTGCGATAGCTTGCATGAAGCTTGACATGAAGTCGACTTGGTGGTACACACTTACATGGTCATACATACTGGGTAAATTGGCACTGTATACGTACTGGGCCATACATACTGGGTACCTTGGCGCCGTCTAATTACTGGTTCATATATGTAACGGGTCTTGTGGCACTGTCTATAAATCATCAATTCTGGCACTGCTGAGTCTATTGGCATTTTTGCCTTACTGGACCGCCTATGTGTGCTTTCATGAGTCTACATAGGTACACGTACTGGGTGGGCTGTGCATAAGGCACATAGGGCATACTGCTTCCTGGGTCGATATGGACACCTCATCCACTGAGTGGCTGCACACTGAATGTAAATACTCACAGGAATCCCAGGTCTACTTACTGGGAGTGGTGAGGTCCTTGGCGGTGCTCTTCTTGCGCAGTGGGTACAGTGGCACCTGGACCTGCAGCACCTGGGACACACGGTTCTGGGCCTTGCCCGAGGGCAGGGCAGAGCGCAGGGACACCGGGGACATGTCCGACTTGGTGGACCGCCGCTCGCTCAGGCTCTTGGACACTGGGGAAGACGCACGGCCCGTGAGTGTTACAGCACTCAAGCCTTTTATAACAACGCTTCCAATGAAGATTTAACTGAGGTTAAGACTTTCTCTGTGAAAAAGCGTAGAAAAATAGCATCAATATAAAATGTACCTCCGATGCGGTTTGCATACTGTGCACTTACACTGAGTGGGTAATACATGAATCCCTTTTGAGAAGCAAGCAAGGTTGTGGCTGAATGGGTGTGTTTGAATGAAACTCATTTGCAGATATGATGGGTTCATTTGTTTTAGCTCTGCTTAAACACTAGGGGGCGATGTTGAGCCACAGTTACTATGACAACACTGAGGCTCACATCGATGTTTGATGTTCTTATTCATCATGTTTTCAGCTATACATAGTTTATGTGTGTGTAGGTATGTATGTGTGTGTGCATGCCTTTCTGTCTTTTAAAAGCTGATAGTACAAGGGCAAAAAAAATCCATGCTTCTATTCCAAGATGAGTTCATAACGCCAATTAAACATCAAGATTGAGAGATATAAAAGTCCTCTCCACAACCACTTCGAGTTGCTGAGGAGATCAAGCTCAGAGGTATATCTGAGGGGACGACTAATTCTGTTAACCAAAATAACTCCACTTTCTCATTATATTTAGCAGTTGCATTACCTCGCAGGTAATGCAACTGCTACTTCCGTGAAAGCCATAGATCATATAATAAATTTGATTCATATCCTATATTCCTCTTTGTAGCTTTGTCATACATCGACCCATTCCTCATCCAATTATCCTTTGTCATCCACAGCTCTGAAATGGGATGGGTGTCACATCGGTAGTCGGGCAGGGGTTAGGGTGCCTGGGCTCCGGGGAAAAGGGCGGGGGTAACTCACGGGTGCTGTAGGACGGCTCGCAGTGCAGGGAGAGGATCTGGTGCTTCTCCTCGTCCGTCTCCACGCTCAGGTTGGACAGGTACTGCTTGACCTTGCGGGCCATGAGCGCGTCCTCGTACAGCTTCTTGGCGTTGAGCAGCGAGCTGCGGCGGACCCGCTTCTTGTGGGCGCCGCCCTGCACGTCCAGCATGTTGGAGTTGGTGCTGCCCTGGCTGAGGGACCTGGGGGCAGAGAGCGGGACATTGGACCTATCCCCCTCTTCTTTGATTTGGATTGGTTTGCTTTGGCAACATTGTGTTACATATAACGGTTATGCCAATAAAGCGTTTAGAATGAGAATTTAAAGTGACAGAGGGAAACGCACTGTAGAAAGAGAGAGAAGACATACCAGACAATAGAGGTGAAAAATAATAAATAAAGGTGAAATGGACCTGAATGATCATGAGTGCCAGTATAAAATAGGATACATTAAAGAAGGAAGGAAGCACAGGGGGGAAATAGAACAGAGCCAGTGGAAGAGGCAGGAGGGAAAGATAAAGAGAGAGAGAGGGATGCACATAGAGGATTAACAGGGGAAAAGTGGATTTATAGAGGCCAGTACAGTAAACAAAGCAGAGGTTAAACCGTCTCTCACACACACACACACACACACACACACACACACACACACACACACACACACACACACACACACACACACACACACACACACACACACACACACACACACACACACACACACACACCATTTGGATTGCCATACATCCAACTCCATATGCGCTACAGTAACGTCTGCCTATACATCCGTGTGTGTCTGTGCGATGCAAGGTTAATAACATGTTCATGCGTTTTCGAGGCCAAGGGCTTGCCGCTGCATCTGTGCCATGCGTTGTAATATGACATAACCAAAACAAACATTCTGTCAGGAGCTGGCAAACAAACTGGTTAGGGGACTGGTTAGGAATCCAACAGAGGCTGATACGGGGAATATTAAGATGAGGATGAGGATGATGATGATGCTAGAATGCAGACAATACACACACATACACATGACCTGGTTCATATAGTAGATTTGGAATATATATATATATATATACTCCAAATAAATGACTTGCATTGAGAAATAAACAAAACAGTAGTGCCTGCTTTATAATAACAAAAAAAGATAATAAAGATTAGATCAGCAGCATACGGCAAACTTCAGTCACACAACATTGCCTTAAACAAAATAGAACACCTGGAAACGATAACTCCATCAACATGAAATCAAAGTTCTTTTGTCTCCTCGTCTGACTCCTTCTCTCCTAATGAAATGAGCAGTAAGTTGTCTCTCTGTATCCTAGATGTCCAACGGTCTGTGATTAGCGCAAAACAAGGCTTTTCTGAAGGGTCAATCGGATGCTTGTTTTGTTGCATAAGGCAGGTATAACTGTCTGGGGCGAACCGTGTGCAGGAAGTAGGCCAGCAGTGTATCACGATTCAAGCACGTCTGTGAAGCCTGTATTCTCTACTACAGAGAAGGGACTCATATCTGCAGCGTTACTGCAGATATCGGCTACCGGAATCAGCCTGTAGTGTTGCCTGAAGGCTGCGGGGAGAAGGTGTGGCTGTTTGGTAGACTGCTTGTTTGTCTGTCTCATGTTCTTCTTAAGGCGCATTCAGACACTGTGCATAAGCCCCTCCATTGCTTTCCTAGGGATAAAGCACTGCAGTCATTTCAGGTAGGCGAGGGCACATGAATTTAATTTCAGAATCCCGACAGTGTCACTTCATTTACGACAATATTTTATTCTTGTTAATTCTGCTATAATAACAATTCTAAAAAAATGTTGTTATAACCCTAACCCTTATAATTAAAAAAAATAATACTCAAACTGATTCATCCGTTGAGCGGATCAAGGTTCACACTGAACCATGCGCTAAGGACACGTAGCATTTAACCCCTTAATATATAAACACACACACCTGTCCTCCCATACTCCTGCTACCTACTGGTTCAGGTTTACTAGAAAGAGCAATCCATTTGGAAATGATAAAATGCAAAACAAGAAATTGTTATAATATTGACCAATAATGTGTGTTTTAACTTTGTGATGGAAGGGGGATTTCACCAATCAATTCAATCTACTATTTGAGCCATGTCTCTGACGTATATGTACTGTACATTCAAACAAATGGGAAACGATGGACAAGGGGAATGGTTGGGATGTGGGCATGAGCTCAGGGAAAAGGCGTACAAGGGCTGAAAATGGAAAGGTTAATTGGATGAGCGCAAACACATGCACACACACACACGCACACACATACACACAACTTGCTCTTGGGATTCTCTCTACAGCCTTGCCCTACTTTGCTGAAAAACCTGAGACATTCACTGTGCAATTAAGCTTAGTGATGAGTAATGATGTACAGCCCAGGTCTCACAGATCAGACTTAGGTTAATATCTAAAGTGTGATGTCAGAACTGAAACTTAAAATCTGGTTGAGCTTTCTTTCACTTCCTATTTGTTTCAACCAACTAGGTTGCTGTGGTGCGACATGATTTACCAGTGACATCAGGATTTACCTTTAGAGAAATGTCCATAAAGGGTTCAAATTAACATTGGAGAGACTGGCCACTGGTGGAAATAACTTAACTTTGTCTGAACTCCCCTTGCAGTTTTTGGTTCTGCGGCCCTGCACCCCGCCATGTTCTGTTAAAATATTCTCCTATATGGTAGGACAGCTGGATCCGACAGAAATACTGCCATGACTAGCTTTTCTTCATTTTAATTCACTATGATCTATATGAATGCTGTAAACCTTAGTTTCACTTTTGGGACTGACGATTAGGCAATATCTGATATAAACTACATTAACACACACACATGCGCACACACACACACACACACACACACACACACACACACACACACACACACACGGTGAACACACGGGGAGAACATGCCACTGCTATGCTTGCAGATGAGGTAATGGGCGGGGCAGGGTGGGGCAGGGGAGGGATAGTGGAGGGGGTGACATGAACCAGATTGGTCCGGACCAAACCGGCTGGACATGGTTGCCAAACAAAACTTACCCTAAACTCTTCCACCTCTTCTTCCTGCAAGCGAGATGCGTGAAGATTGAAGCGTGATTTAGAGACAGGGGTATAGGGTCAGGTCGATGTGGGGTGAGTGGGTAACCAAGTAGAGGTCACATGACCACAGAGGAACAGGAAATGACAGGTGAAGGGATGACAGACACTGGACAAATCCCCATATCTGTGTATCGTTCACTGTATATTTTGTGTGTGACCAGTGAATCCATTTCCACGACGTAAACAACATTAGTCTCTTACAGAAACTTTGTTGAGATTGTGTTCACGTATGCTTGCAGTGTTGGGGACTTTTTCTGTAGGGGGCAGTCATGCACTGTGAGAGTGATCGCATAGAAAAGTAACAAACGATAGATGCACACACAAACAGAGTGAATCATCGCACTGAGGGTAGCATGAGTTCACACCGTTGTTCTGGGCAACTGCCATGTCATGTACCTTCACTGGGACACACATGGGACTATGACGACGTGCACTGGAACCAAACGGTATCCATGGACCACATGCGTGCACCTGATCGCATGGTTTCCCTTGATGTATGCATTGTAGCCATGGTAACGTTCACCATCTGCCCATTACCAAAGTGTAATCATGACCGGCGGGATCTATGTAGTACTGCAGGAGCTACGCTCAGAGAGTATTTGTAGTGGATTAGCTTCAAGTTATTTAAACAGAATACAGGTAAATCAAGCACATGGCAGAAGTTTCCTTGGATCCACCAGAGATGAATGACTATGACATATGAATGGAGTGTAGGATGGATACCAGAAGGCCAGCATAAGGTGTGTGTGTGTGTGTGTGTGTGTGTGTGTGTGTGTGTGTGTGTGTGTGTGTGTGTGTGTGTGATACCTCTGTCGGAACATGAGTGCAGGGTCCATGTTGGCGGAGGTCATTCGCACCACATGGCGGATCTCCTTGGCGATCATCCGCAACTTCTCAAAGTTCACCAAGCCGTCCACGCTGGAGTCGTTACCTAAAGACGTGCACGCATGCACACACACACACACACACACACACACACACACACACACACACACACACACACACACACACACACACACACACACACACACACACACACACACACACACACACACACGTGAAACAAAGCAATTGGAAGACCAGTTTCGAGATGATTAAGTTAAAATGTTAGGTCAGCGATGTGTTTTGTGTCATCAGGTTTTCATTAAAGACCGGGTAAACCAAATTCAGTATTTTTCTTCTTATCATATTAATTAGGCCTTAAATGTGTCCCTCAAAACATGTAAAAAATATTTTTCCCATTCATCATTTCCTTGAGGAGCTAGGCCTCAGAGAATGTTCTGTGTGCAGGTTTAAAATGGGCGGGTCTACATCGATGACCGCTTTACGTAAAGCGGTCATACTCACATAAACCCGCCCCCTGCTTTCAGCTTTGAGATTGGGAGGGGCTGGACCTCTCCGGTGATGGGCATGGTTTCCTGGCCTGCAGCGCACACGCCCCCACCGTCCTGAGCCAGGGATTACTGCTCATTTTTCATCAACTTTGAAGCATAATTTTATATACTTCGCGATTTTTTTAGTCCTTCAAATTTGGCAGGGTGGTTAATAATATATTTTCCTGTGGTATTATAAACTCAAAACCCATAATTATTCTTGGTTTACCCGGTCTTTAACTATTCATGGCAAATTTCATTTTTATTCAGCACGCATAATTAGGAAAGCTGTTGAAAATAGTAAAGTGGGGGAAGCTATTAGCAGAAGTAAAACTAACAAGTCGGCTTCGGACTAAGTCTTCCCCCGCATGCAGGAAGCAAGAAACACAGAAAAGGCATAAAGGTCACGATGTACGAAAAGAGGCATCCGCTTTCCAGTCTTGTTAAAAGAGATTTGATTGGTGTTCTTTTTTCACTAGGAAGTCCCCAAATATGGCCATTTGTCAGACAACAGAATATATTCGCATGATATATATTTGCAAAAACATTACAATCAGGCTATATTTAAGCAATAGATCACGACGCAGCGGAGGGACGGCGACCCCCTTAACTGTGGTATAATGAGTCATGAATGCCTCATGATTACGCTTTTTTTTTTTAACAAATACAAAAAAGTAGTCCCTCCTGGCTGCCTGCAAAGTGTACAGCGGTTGCTATGCAACACACTGTAGCGTCCTTCAGAGAGAAGGCTAGGCTAGAGACGGTAGCTTGGTTCGCCGGCAATTTAGCCTACTATCGAGTTCACTCACAGTGTGCCTATTGCTTTACAACATTTCCACCCTCTCCAGCAATCAACATAGTTTTAGGCTTCAGTGAACTATGCTATCGCTTTTATATATAAATAAACAGTTCAAGTTAGGCGCGGAGTGATACTGAATCAGATTGCTTGATTTAAGCCACCCGTTTTATAATCATGTTTAGATAACGGTTAATCAACTGTTACTTCATTGTTAGTTAATGCTTATTACTGCATTAACTAATGAATGGTTAATTAATGTACCCTTATTGTAAAGTGTTACCATATATATTAAGAAAAGTACATTCACGTCATTTTCCTCAAGTGTCACTATAACCATGAAACCCCACCACCAAAGACCAGGAGGAAACCAGGCCCATGGGAAACGCTCACTCAATTGAAGAGGACAAGAGAGGCCACCTTACCCTCGTGCAGGAAGGTGAGGTCCTTCTTGACCACGGGGAACAGGGGGATGATGGGCGGCTGCATGCTCTGGCTGCTCAGCACGTTGCGGTACTTGGCCATGTTCCGCGACGGGTCGAACACGTCCTGGACGTCGGTGAACAGCTTCTCGTACTTACTGGGCAGCTTCTCCCAGGACGCCCGGAGACGGGCCACTGGAGCCAGGTTCAGGCCGCTGGTTCCAGAATGGGGGGGGGGGGGGGTGAGAGAAGAGAGAAAAGTTAATTGTAGCTAAAGTACTTTTGTCTAACATGAACACGCGTAAGCAACACACACGCACACTCTTCATCAATATAACACACACACACACACACACACACACACACACACACACACACACACACACACACACACACACACACACACACACACACACACACACACACACACACACACACTACAAGGTCAGAGTCCATGTGCTGGCCTGCTGTGAGCTATGAGGAAACAGAGGCTCTTGCTGTCCTTGGGTCATTTAAGGGTCACTCGGCAGACGATCACTATGCTGCTAATGTTCTTGAGAGTATGAGGGCAGACTTAATCATTCCTTGCCCCAGCTCAGAGTGGGGTCCTCGAGTGATACTCCTGGGTTACTGGACATAGCAAAATTGACTGCGGAAGCCATTTTTAACACTCTTCACTGTGTCAACAGTACATATTGTACTTTAAACCTCTAAATGAGGCAAAAAAAGCGATCAAACAATTCCTACAGCGATGTTTGTTTGTGAAGTGTCGTGTCGATTCGCATTAGCGGTCAAATTATTGCCTTCGATTTTTGTCCTCACAGCACTCTTGTCTTGGAGAGGAGTGAAAGCAGAAAACACATCAATATTCTGACCTTTTACAAATGTCTAATTGAGAGTTATATTGTCAGAAGATGTTTGCCTGCAATGTACATCCCGACTCCCTCTGCTCTAAATACAAAACGCAGAACCTTTGGATTTATTCTAATACACACTCATATACTTATGTAAGCACATCGACACGCACAAGAAAAAACTCTACATCTTTCCATTTGATCATTTTGGTTGTGAATACACACACACAGTGACACGGTGGCATGCTCGGTTTAATTTAGCAGCCATCTTAGAAGCCACACAGAGAATTAATTATATCAACATATAACCCTCCAACATAGTCACCAGGGGGAATCAGAGTTGCAGTGGCTCATCATCAGTAAGCTGACGTAATGAGAGAGCGAGAGAGTAAGAGAGTGACGCAAAGAGAGAGAGAGATACAGAGAAACTAGCACACAAACTAGACCTTGAATTTGACAAGACCATGTCTGCCCATATTTGGCAGTGGAACCACATTTCTGGTCCTTTTAATGACATAACAGTTGTTCGCTTGTCAACTATTTAGAAATGGATCTGACACTGTAACAACGAATACACAAAGACAAAAAGATTTATTTGGAACACACACACACACACACACACACACACACACACACACACACACACACACACACACACACACACACACACACACACACACACACACACACACACACACACACACACACACACACACCTGATGATCGCAAACATGGAGTTGAAGTTCTTGCACTCCCGGCAGTGCAGGGCAATCTTGATGAAGTGCTTGATGGTCTTCATCCTCTTCAGCGCGTTGCCTTCCTTCAGGATCTCTGTGGCGACCCAGAAGGTCTCCTGGTTGATCACCTCCTCAAACTGCTTCAGGTGGCCGCTGCCGGAGCGCGAGTCCAGCTTGAACAGGTCGTCCACGTACCTGGTGACCACGGAGGGAAGCAGGGCGGGTTCACAGACAACAATGTCTTTGACATGATGGGGATAAAGAGGTCTGGGTTTTTGGATCCATTTGCACAAAATAATTCTTCTTCTGTTATTAGTAACCATGTTTGTGAAGCGTCTTGTGTTTTCTATGTATTTTGGATTAGAGTTGGGAAACGTGTTCTATTAAAAACATTTATCCAACCCAAACATTTATGCAAAAACACATGGAAACATTCATCCAAAACATGCATCCAACCCAGACGTTTATACAACAACACATGCGTCTGTGTGTGTTTGTCCACCTACTCGGTGGAGGCACACAGATGCTTCTATCACGGACAGATGCATGCGGTTTTTTTGTATATACGTCTGGGTTGGACGAATGTCTCCAGGTGTCCACCTACTCGGTGGAGGCGATGTTCCTGAAGAGCTCGAAGTCCCTCATGGAGAGCTGCGCCGCCACCTCCACCGTGCTGAGCTGCAGCAGGCTGATCTGGCTCTCCCGCAGGAGGTCCTGGGCGTCCTCATCCGAGCACAGGGTCTCCGTGTCCATGTTGTTCTTCAGGTAGTACCTGTAGGGGCGCGGGGGGGGGGGGGGGGGGGGCAGGCAGACCTGGTGACACCTGGCAGCTTCTCTCAGAGCTAGCCTTTTAAAGATTCCAGAGTATTTTGTTATTTCCTCAAGGGACATGGTGTGTCACACGGGCTCTGCTCAAGCAGGAGAACAACAGGAATAGTGTTTTTTAGATATGGAGAAATATTAAACCGGATAACAGGAGGGTAGGAATCAGCAATGACATGAATGTAATTATAAGTGGTTCAGATGCTGGCATATTGCACAGGATAAGCATGGGTATGGTGATCGAGTCCAGTATACTATCTTCACATGTGAAGTATATCTCCCTGCACAATGGCTGTGTCTTATAAACGTAGACACGTGTGGCAGGGTAATTGCACATTTAAACATGACATGAGCTGACGTGATCAGTCCAGTGTAATATCATATGTTCAAGAGGGGATGCATGGGGATTCTTTTTATTTAAAAAAAAAAGATAGGACATGTAAGAAGGGCTTGTTTGTTTGAATTATTGTTTAGTAATACCATTTATGCAATGTTATATGTTTAGGTTATATTTTGCTTAAGGCTGCAAAAACATTTTCTTTGACCATTTAGAAAACGGTTTATCCCACCAGTTTATAATATAGAGGGACATAACTTGCAATCTAATCTATGCATGTCTTTTGCATATCTCTCTCAATCTGCTCCCATTTGAGATTTATTGTGTTATTTCAGAACACGATAAATCTCCTGCCTTCATCCTAAAAGGGCACATTTCCAGTATACGGCTGAAGTTTGGATGAGTGCAGTTATGACACCAGTGATAGATAATCCTCATGTATCTACAGTTCCCTAGAGGGGTGGAGAGAGCCAGCAAAGATAAACGAAGAGACGTAAAGAGAGATAGAGACACAGATGGACAGGACTGAGACACACAGGCAGAACCAAAAACACACACACACACACAGACCACACTTACATAGAGATGTGAAAGAGAGGGGGAAATAATTATTAATTACCCTTGCAGCTAGAGATAGCTCCCTTCCTCTCTCCAATTGGTGTTATTGGTGTTATTTTAGCTAGCATTTGTATCACCACTGCAGACAAGAGGTATACTTGAAGTTATGGAAAATTATATCATGGACTGACTAGGGGAGAAAAAAAAAGTTATGCCTAAAAAGAGAAGACAAAGCAATAAATCTCCCCCCTTGCGCTAGCTATTAAATGTGCATCTATAGAATGTGGTTCCTGATCATTGTATCGTACTACAAAGTACTGTGTTATTGAGTAACTCACATTACTTTTTTGTTCTAACTAGTAAGGCATTCGATTTGCAAGTCACTTTGCCCAGTTGGTTACACCACCTTAACAAGTAACTTTTGAATGGCAGTTCTCTTGCCACATAACAAGCTACTTTTAAAAGTAATGTTACATAACACTGTGTGCCAAAAACCAAGGGGGGCAGATTCAGTCCTCCTGAAGGAAGGAAAGGAGAGAACGAGTACAAACAGCAGGAGGAGAGTGAAGGGGAGAGGGAAGAGCTACGGTAATGGAAAAGCGGTGCCGGTCAGACCAGGCAGCAATGACAGGGCAGCAACACTCAGCTACTTCCACCGGATAGGAAAGCAGGTTTTTTTGAAGCGTGTGTTCATTAACCCGGATGTGTGCATTTGTACACATATCTAGCAATTTGTGAGATTGTGTGTGTTCCTGTAAACCTTTGCGCATGTGTGTGTGTGTATCCAAGTAATCACCCTGCTCTAAGTGGGTTTGAGAGAAGTGTACGAAGCAGCTGTCAGCATGATCCCGACCTTCTCACAGTGGTACATGGTGGCGGGCAGAGTAAGGGAAAGGGAATGTCGAGGTGTAGAGAAACACAACAAAGAGGGAGAAAGAGGAGGCGTGAGTGCATAAAATATGGTCCAATGCATCACATGTAAATGATGTGACCTGCGAGTGCATGTGTAAGTATGGTGCATCTGCATCTTGACTGCATGGGTCTTATGTCTGTGTGCGTGCATCATGTACACGTGTGCATCATGTACACATGTGCATCATGTACACGTGTGCATCATGTACACTGTGCATCATGTATGTGACTGTGGGGTAAGAGGAAGTGGAGGAGGGGTTGAGGGGGCGATCAAATATTCATGGTAACCTAGTTGGGATGTGTGTGAACAGAGGCCAAGGGGAGGCTGGCCTGATAGGAACACAGCCCTTTGGAGAGGGATGCATGTCCCCCAGGAGAGAGAAACTCTCTTGTTTAATTGACATATATATATATGTATCATCGGTGACCCCTACTGAACCCCACTTAATTGCTACATTGTCATTGGAGAAATATTGTGGAAAATGAATGAACGCAAAATAGTGTTCCACCATAGCAAACACATATTTGATTGTGTAGAGCCGAAGCAACAGTATTATGAATCCCAGATGATGGGATGGCTACAATTTGCCGACTGAAAACTGTATTTGTAACCAATATTAAATGCAAACCAAACATGGTTCAAGCACAGACCTTCTGCTGGAACAATTTGCAGAGGAACACACTGGAACTGTTCTAGACTGGTCTTCAAAAGGCCTAATTCGGCCAATCAAAACTACTAATATATATATATATATATATATATATATATATATGCTAGAAATATTTAGTTTATAGTGATAATTGTGACCATGGTTACAACAACATTACGTTGTACATCATGTCATGATGAATCCCAACCCAGGGTTCCAAAAACAGTTTTGTTTTCAACTGGGCTGTACAGCACTTCAACTTTTTTTCTATTAGCTCCTCCAACAAAGAGGGCATGCTGTGATGGTTTTCAAGCTGAATGACTCTTCAAGCTGAATGTCTGAGCCTCCTTACCTGCCGTTGAGCTGGATGCGGTCGGCCAGCTTGGAGAGCTGGTCGGGCAGCCGCCGCTGCTTGATGACGCCCTCGGGGCTGACCGACACCTCGCACAGGGAGTAGGTCTCGGGCGAGGCCAGCAGGCCGAACTCGTTGACCGTGTGGGACACCACGTCCTTGGCCGTGGTGTCCTTGCTGATGATGATGTAGCAGCTCTGCTGGTCCGCCTTGAACACGCGGATCACCTGGTCGGGGATGTCTGCGGGCAGAGAAGGAGAGGGCTCAATGGATGGATGGATGGATGGAGGGGCAGGGAACCTCTGTAAGCCTGTGCACATGGATGCCTGTGTGACTGTGATGAGGAATCCATTTTCAGACCATACTAAGAAGAATAACAGATATACATGTCTGCTTCATCTAGTGGCCCACAAAGGACCTTGTTCGCCACCATGGCTCACAATAATTCCCAACGTGTGCATCCTGTTTGCAATTACCTATTAAATGTAGGCTGGACAAGAAAACCCTCAGAAAGCAAACTTATCCCAGAGAGAGGGTTTATGTGGGATGGGCAACGTGTGGTGTGCACTCGTTCCACTTGGAGCTATGGGCTGTTCAAAAGCTATGGGCTGGTCAAAGGAAATATGTGGTGTTTGTGTGTGTTTGGTACTTATACACATAAGTGACACCAGTGTTGGATACAACCACACTATGGCAACACCGCACCAGAAATGATTAGTAATCAATATACACCTATGGGTTATCTCAAACCCGTAAGATGAGTGAAAGCCGTGCCCTAGTTTTGGTCACCACATTAAAAGAGCCTCTGCCGATGGTAAGCAGGCCAAGTTAGCCCTTTGGAGGAATACCTTTAACTTTGAGGTTATTTTCGTCAGCTGGTTCTCTGAGTTACCTGAGTGAGATGACTCCCCAGACCGCTCCCTTCCTGCTTGGGCAAAGTGAGATGAGGTGTGCTTGTTTGAATAACGATCCCTGACACAGGGGTGTGTTCAACACTGATGTCACAATCACCTCAGGACTGGACTGTAGAGAATCTGCCAGGGGGCTCGTCCCACAGTGAGACAGACCACTAATGTTACTTCGAGAACCAGGTTAGGGAAGTAACCCAAAGGTAAATCTGGATTTGATCTGTCCTTGTATGTATCCGGATGGCCACTCGCATAAAACACTGCCTTTCAGTTAGCTTTTTGTCTTATTTGTAAACTGGTGCCTATTGTGGTCAAACTGCTCTTGACTGACACAGTACACACAGAGTACTGTATTCTGAAAGTGTCTCAATCATGGAAACAGAGAGGAAGTGATAGTGAAATAGAGATACGGTCAGAGAACTGACAGGGGAAATGTACAGCAGTGGAAAGCACATGATCAAAACTAAATGCTAGCCAGGGGTTATGCTACTTTTAGCATCCTGGAAGGCAAGGAATTTTCCATCTTGACATTACCCTAGAAGACACAATTATATTTATACACCAACGTTCGCTGACATATGTACAGGGGCTGTGCCTCGACGGAATGCGAATATAAACGCCAAACATCCAATAAGCTTCAGGCCACCAGAAAGTTATATAACATAATAATATAATAATAATAATAATATAACTTTCTGAAAGGTTACCAAGATAAAATGATATTCATATAAATTAATCATATGCTAATATAAAGATAATTCATAACAGGGGAAAATAACAGTGTTTGCTGTCTTGGTTAGGGTCGGATTCCCATCGAGAGCTTTTTGCCGACGCAGCACTCTGAAGTCTACAACAACGCGCCTCCTGTTCCGCTCCCCACATGCTGCACCACCGCCTCCTCTCCCTGTCTCCCTGCCAACGCTTTTCCCGCTCGCTCCATCACTGAGACAGAGATAAATCAGCTGGTATGAGCAGATGGGGGGGGGGGGGGGGGGGGGGGGGCACTTGAGTGGAGGAGACAGGGTCCTGACGGCCCCGTAGGGGAGACGAGGTGGGAGTGGAACAAGGTAGCGCACTAGTGCTGAGGAATTATATCTCACACGCACACAAATGTGAATCTTCATCATTGAAAGAAGCTTGTATTACAAATACCATGGCTTAAGAGTGGACAGCTATCTGGAAAGACATACATTTACAGTTACAACGGAAGATCCTCCCAAAAAGCTCTGGGAGGGTTGAGGTACTTACAGTAGAGTCCCAAGGCTTGGCAAGCGACGGGAAAAAAGAACAGATAGAGAACACATGAGACGACACATGACACATGACACATGACTCATGTGTCTCATGACACATGAGAAGTGTGTGTGTGTGTGTGTGTGTGTGTGTGTGTGTGTGTGTGTGTGTGTGTGTGTGTGTGTGTGTGTGTGTGTGTGTGTGTGTGTGTGTGTGTGTGTGTGTGCGTGCGGGGAACACAAAAAAAATGATTAAATGGAAAGATGTAGAGTTTTTGATTTCTTTATATTAAAGTGATTACACCAACAAGACTGTGTGTCTTGAAATCACTGCAATAGATCAGGGTTAGGCAGGGAGGAGAGAGCGATACAAGAGACAGAGAGAGAGAGTGAAAGAGATGCATAGAAGATACAAATGTGTTACAATGATGACAAGACGTTTAAATTGGCTTGCTATGTACCAAGCACAGGATCACACACACACACACACACACACACACACACACACACACACACACACACACACACACACACACACACACACACACACACACACACACACACACACACACACACACACACACACACACACAGTGATATTTCATTATATTTTTCTATGCTTTTTTCATTTTAGTAATGCCTCATAGCCTTACCAAGGCTATGAGGTAGCATTTTGCACAATATGACCAGGTTTTCCAGATCATATCCCATGCTCTGCAATGCAGAGGATCCTGTGTTAAGAGGAGAATAATCCATCAATGCCATAGAATGCGCTGCTAGAAAAAACACATCCATGAATCACCATGAAAGAGAAAAAGTTCTCTTATGGGTTCAGTTCTTTATATTAACGTTCACATGTGGACAATAGCTCCCAATTATCTCCCAATTAGACATTGAGCTGTAGAAAATTATTTAGTTTCACAGTAAGGATGCTTTACAGTTTCGTATTTCCCAATACTAAACCAATACGGGAAGCAGCAAGTTTTAGAAATATATAAAAACATGCAACATGCCACGCTATTGTAAATCTGACTCTTCTAATCTCTCTCCTCAGCTAAGGAAATGTTGGCGACTATCGAGCTCCGTCCAGTGTAGAGCCGAACGGATCCATTGCGGTATCCCATGTAAAGACCAGAGCAGCAGGAGAGTGGAGGAAACCTCAACTTAAAGAGGTTTAATAATGCAGCGCCTGGTCAGCACCCACACTCTGGCAGACAGCTAGACCCCGGCTAGCTCCAATACCTGGGGGAACAGGCTTAGCAGCACCAGGCCAGCTCCACCACCTCTGAAACCTGGCCAGCAGTGCCCTAACTAGCTCCACCACCTCTGAAACCTGGCCGGCAGTGCCCTAACTAGCTCCACCACCTCTGAAACCTGGCCAGCAAATGCAATGCCCCCTAACTAGCTCCACCACCTCTGGAACCTGGCCAGCATGAACCCTGGCTGAATGAAATCAATCTAATTGACCTCAATTGCACGTGTGTTTGCACGCGTGTGTGCATTTTGCTGTGCTCGTGGATGTGTGTGCGTTTTGCTGCGTGCGTGCGTGCGTGTGTGCGTGCATTTCGCTGCACACGTGATTCGTTGAGTGCACATTTCGCTGCCCGCAGGTGTGCGTTTTGCTGCACGCGGGTGTGTGTGTGTGTGTGTGTGTGCGAGTTGCAACTCAACTCTGTGGCTGATGTGCATAATAAGGTCAGGTGATTCGGTCATGGTATTGCGGATCATACCACACTATATGGCTGGACAGGCGCATGCACTGTATGTACTGAACTGCATGTACAATTGCAGAGGAATAAACTGTCAGCATTTTGCTTTGAAGAAAATAAAAATCACATGAACGTGCCTTTATGCCATCAATGTCGGGGATTCAGGATTCAACATCAGCATCCCCCTCCCTCCCTCCCTCCCTCCCTCCCTCCCTTCTCACCTGCAGGGTTGGAGAAGTCCAGCACGCTGGAGGCGGGCTGCAGCAGGTCGGGGCTGCTGGAGGACAGGCTCCCGGGGATGGGCATGATGGCCACGCTGTGTCGGCACTGCTTGGTGCCCACGATGCTGTCGTCCTGGGACTGGCCCACACCACCGTCACTGCGGAGGGGGAAGAGACCATATGAATGACGGCTGGGCAGGTAAGAGGGGGCGCGGCTGATGATGAGGAAGATTAGCAAGTAGGCAAAGGGGGTGGCGGGGAGACGAGAACCTCTTCTGCAGCAGAGCATTGCAACACTGAGGTCAATGGGATCCGACTCAAAACACTGAATTCTTGTTTTAATAATATCAAGCGCTTTGGGAGCAGTTTCTTTATTTATGAAACATGAAGAATCATTTCTGAAACAAGGAGCACAAAAAGGTTGGGGAGCCCGAAAAAAGCGATTGCAGAGAGAAAACAGATGCAAATCTTTGCTATTATAGGAGGAGAAGGCATGGATGAAACTCATCCATGATGGGGTTGTAGAAGTATAGGGTATTAATAGATGGCTGAACAAGCATCAGCCACACGCACATATGTACACAATGCAGTTGGATATAGCAAATGGCATTCAAGATTAACCCAATATGTAAACATGGTCATTTATTGTTATTTGTATAAATATTTACTGAATTGGTCAGCTACATTTACCACTCTTCCTTCTCACTCTGACCTCGATCTGGAACAACTGGATGTTGAATTGATTGGTCAGATTGCAGATTCTATTGCACACACATGTTTGAAAAGTAAACCATTATGGAAGTTCAACAGTTACAGCTGACACTAAGTGATCATATCGCAGAGAAAAGATGGGTGTCCTTTTGACTCGCGTTCAATTCAGGAGGCTTGGCACGCTAACCTATATCAGTGAGGACTGCCCCGCCCCGCCACACCACAGAGAGAGAGAGAGAGAGAGAGAGAGAGAGAGAGAGAGAGAGAGAGAGAGAGAGAGAGAGAGAGAGAGAGAGAGAGAGAGAGAGAGAGAGAGAGAGAGAGAGAGAGAGAGAGAGAGAGAGAGAGAGAGAGAGAGAGAGATTAATTATTCATCTACTTTGGCAAAGTACATGTTTATATTTCCCTTTCCAATAAAAATAAATATAATTGGCAGGCGTATGGAAAAAAAGAAAGAGGTAGAGATGGAGGAAAGCAAACAACCCGCCTCCTCTTATACGGGGGAGAGAGCCCACAAATGTATTCTTCATGGAGGGGAGCAGAAGGAGCATTCGACGCTGTCACGTCAAGTGGAGCATCAAGGAGCAGAGAGCAGCTGATGGGAGAGATTGAGGAGGGAGGGGGGCTGAGGGCGTGGAGGACCACCAAGAGGTCCATGTTGAATTCATTAACATTAAAACACCTCCACTGCAGTCATGGCGGCTGAGCTGAAGGTCAGCATGAATAGCGCATGTCGCATCCTGCAGTGTGCCTTGTGCATATGGACATGGTGCCATTTGACCGCAGGGGATCCGTGGGATTTCCCCCTCCTTGGGTCTATACATCCCTGCCTCTGCTGAATCATATTCATCCCGGTATATATATATGTGTATCCGAATATATGTACACACACACACATATATATATATATATATATATATATATATATATATATATATATATATATATATATATACACATATACATACACACATATGTGTGTCTGCAAACGATGGCATGGATTGGATGGAAGAAGTTGTGGAGACACAGCGGGTCTTACCCAAACAGGCCCCTGTAGCAGCAGAGACGGCAGACAGAAGAAGAAGAAAACAAAGAAACAAAACAAGACATTGGAGAACAGACCCTTGACAAAGACTTGAAAGAAGAAGAACAGAAACAGATAGTCCATTGAAGTCGAGTCGGTCCCCCTACATGCAACAACTTCGGATCATTACCAGACTGAGATCAGTGCGATCAACTGACAGAGACACAGAGATAGGACCGTATAAACAAACACACACACGTATACAGAGATATAAAGCACACTTGCATTAGCATTTTGCTTTACTTTTAGAACACACACTCTTTTCTATCTGCCCTGCAATACAATTCTGGCTCTGAGTCTATGCTGGTCCATTTTCTCTGTCACAATCAAATGCTATTTGAACCCAATAAAAGGGCCTTTTGAACAGTGAATTATAATAGAAAAGAAAAAGATGAAGGGATAATGTTCTACTATTTCACTATTTTCCATGTTATAATGACTGTAAGCCTGTGGATGGATCTTTGCAGAACTGGAAAATGGTGAGAATGGGCAGTGTGGAAATAGTCAAGAAGATAATCAAGAACAAACAGACGTTTGTGTGTATGTGTGTGTAAGAGAGCTCACAAAGATGCGGGCCAATGTTTTTGTGTGACGAGAGAGAGACAGAGACAGAGAGAGAGAGAGACTTGCTTATGTGTGCGTGTTTTTGTGTGTGAGCGTGTGTTCATGCTTCAGTATATGCTTGTGCATATAAGAACACCATTGTTTTTGTCACAGACAATGTGACCGGTAGAAGTGGTTTTCCCCCAGCCTGTCGACTGCTCCTGATGCTGGGTGTAAATAAAGCAGGGGGAAGGGCTGTTGGTTGGTACTGGATGGCCATAACGCCGGAGAGGACGGTGATAAGGAAAATGGCGATGAGTCACGATAATGATCAAGGAGATCGTATGTCACACCGCATAGGGGGACTCATTGGCCCAATTCTATAGAACTGAATGAAAGTTCTCGGCAAAGTGGGGTTTTTTTGTTCCTCAAATAACTATACGCGGATCTCTATCCCAGCTCGATTGCCTGAACCACATCTGAACCGCCATCCAAAAAGCAATGAATAAATAATTTCATCGATAACTATCCATCCACCTTCCTATATAGTCCAAGAGACTATGGCACCGAACAAAAACTATCCCATAATAAATCAATAGCTGTCCATAGACCCTCCTCCCCACTCTCAACCTCGCTCACCTGAAGGGTTTGGGGGGCAGTATGCTGAAGCGCGTCTTCTCCAGCATCTTGCGGATCTTGTTGCGGCCCCCTGACACCGTGTTGGCCTTCATCTTCCGGGTGCTCTTCTGGTCGCTGGGGAACTCCATGTCGCCCGGCAGGTTGGAGATGGAGAAGCGGTTGCCCTTCTTCTCCTGGATCTTGGGGATGTGCGGCGCGCCGTTCTGCTTCTCGTGCACGATCCTGCTCAGCAGCTCCTTGAAGACTGGGAGGAGGTGTGGAGGAAACGGCATTAGAAATTTAAAACATGGGCGTATGGTTCAAACACAATGGAAATAAGCCTTCGGGCTTTATTGTGTCATCCCTGACTATTTATGTATTTTAATGTATGACACATGAGTGTTGTTCATAATTTATATCAAAATGGTCAAATAAATAGTTTCGGCCAAACTCACCGAATATGTTGGTCTTGACGGTGATGGAGAGGTGGGTGTTGTTCCTCAAGATGTCCACGGCGTTGGAGTAAGGGATGTTCTCAAAGTTCTGACCGTTGATCTCCATGATCTGGAACGGAACGAGGAACAATCAGAACCCCACAGGTGGTAATATCTGGTCACAGATACAAAAAACAACTTGAACCAACACTTAAATCGGGGCAGGCGTCTCACCTGGTCCCCCCGCTTCAGTCCGGCCTCGGCCGCCTTGCTGCCCGGCTCCACAGACTCCACGAAGATGCCAAAGCCCCTGTCACTGCCCCCGTGAAGACTGAAGTAGAGCGGGGCCTCCCTGGACGCCTTCTGGAGGGTGATCTGCCGACACTTGGCCTTGGCGGCGCATGCGATGTTCAGCAGCCGCAGGTGGCCCTTCATCTTCTGGAGTCGGGGAGGAGGGATAACATGGTGGGTGTCATGAGCACGTCTTTCTTTCTTTCACGAAAAGACCTGGTTTCTATCCAGGGCGTCAAAGCAAGAGGACATGAATGGTCTGAAGAGGCCCTGTAGCGGCTCAGGATGTAGAGCGGGCTTTGAGTGGCGACTGGTTAGAAAAGCGCTATATAAATGCAGTCTATTAACTATTAACCCTTTCAGTCATTATAATGAAACACGGGCTGGAACACAGTTTGTAACCTCCACAACTCGACAAGCCTGCTAAGAGGCTACATACAATTCATTTCATTTGTGTATTAGCTGGAAGATGTGCATCACTCTTCTAAGGGTGTGCTGCGGTCAAACAGCCCAGTGTGGAGGGGACAGAAGACCTCTCAGGTGTGAACCTACCGTGTCTTCCAAGTGTTTCTCAAACTCCTCCAGGAAGCGGGTCATGGCCGGGGCGCCCTCAAAGTCATTGAAGTGATTGTTGACCCAGAGCAGCACGATTCTGGTAACCTGTAGACACATCGTGAACGCCATTCACAAACTAGATCAAATCTACCCCTTTGTAGATCTGCGTTTTCCGAACGCACCAATCTTATTCAAGCATATTCAACGCTCATTGACTTCCATGTTGCTTCTATAGACATGTAATGGTTTTGTGCATGCACAGTTGTACGTGACCCATTTACTTTCCATTGGTAATTCATATAGAACCAGTAGACCCTGTTTTTGTGCATCATAGCCCTAACCCATCATATGAATATGCCCCCCGGCTTCAAAAGCTATGCAGGGAACATTAATGTTTGTACTTGCTACTTTCGCGCACGCACACGCACACGCACACACACACACACACACAATGGCTTTAATCCATTGGGATTAGGGGGGGTGCATTCGTATGCGGGGTGCATTAATCAGGGGTTGTGCTTTGCACATCAAGGATGTCGTAATAGACCATAGGCAGCACATGAGTGAAGTCAAGGTAGGACAGTGATGCAGGAGGCAAGATAGTGGCTGGAGCGAGGTGGGGTGGATGTGGGCTGGGGCTGCCACACAGCTGAGCAGGCTGAATTGGTATTGATCACCCCCTTTGATTCTCCACTCATTTATTTCCAAGGAGACACGTAAAGCTGTGATACAATGAGAGCAATAAGCGAGTGGCGGGCAGGATAACACGGGTGATAAAGTGTTCTTTACAGTCACACGCAGGGGGCGCATATACTCGCATATAGCATCATACATCCCACCTGAACCCAGTGTCATTTCCCACTGCGAACATTTCACATTATCCTCGCTTTGTTTTAAGTGCTCGTGTGCGCACACACACACACACACACACACACACACACACACACACATTTAAATGCTTTCATTTGGATCCACATTTACAAAGATGGGAAAAAAGATCCAAACATTTTGGAAAGAAATACTGATAATGTGACAGGTTCATCAAGCTACAAGCCTTTGCAAGGCCTACATGATAAATTAAGTTATTAAACACCGAACACTTAAGGATAAACAAAACATCTTTGCCTCCAGATTCTCATGCTACCTATGGTGGCTGATACAGAGCAGAATTTTGCCAATCTTTTGGCTTCCTTCTTTAGTAATCCCCCCAACAGCAGTCCACTAACCACATTTTTGTGAATATGGCTTAAGCTTCCAAAGATTAATGATATAAGTTGACATTGGTAACCTAGTTGGCCTATACGACTCACCAGTGGCTGGTATTTCAGTAGCGTAGTGTAGTTACAGGTGTCCATATACAAATCGAAGCAACAGCCCACCTCAATAATCACTCACACACACACACACACACACACACACACACACACACACACACACACACACACACACACACACACACACACACACACACACACACACACACACACACACACACACACAGTACCGTGTCTCGGAGGCTGTCGACCATGAACCACTCCAGCAGCTTCTTGCCGACCTCCATTGGGCTGGACAGGAAGGTGCGGTAGGTCAGCAGGAAGTCCTCGATGTAGGTGGGGTCCACCACCGATGGCTCCTCCACCAGGTGCATGATTAGTCGCTCGGGGGTCCCCTAGGATGAAAAAAACAAACAATCAACCCACATACATGTCATGACAATTGGGCGATACATTAAAAGGAAAACGTCTGATTTCCCAGCAGCCTTTGCGATTTTCCGATCACTTGGGAGTAACGGACTAATGCGGTAATACATTTTTGAAGTTGGTCCAGTATTGAGAAGAGTGCTGCAGCCATACGCTGCGATGTACGTCCTAGTAAAAGAGCTTGCTTCAGCCGCTGACAGTCTCAGACTAAACTCTAACACGTTGGAAGGGATCCCTACGCAGAAACTTTTCTTTACCTTGCGCTTGATCCAGTCTGTTTGTTAACGTGTCCAACCAAGTATCGCTTAAGGCAAGGTCTCGCGAGAGTTGATTTGTTGCGGGAAGAGAACAGTGGCAACGTGGGGAGAGTTGGAGAGAGGAAAGCTTGTTGTAATGGACTAAAGTGTGTATAGTGTAGAGAAGTGTCCATTTCAAAGACTATGGGGAATGAGCGTTGAAATTGTAATGACAGGGACATTTCCTGCAACAACATGGTTTCAGACTGGACAAAATTATAAATAGACAAGAAAAGAGTTGCCCATCTCTGTAGGGATTCCTTCTATAGTGTTGGAATACAAGAGCCTGAGCCTGTTTGTGGCAAAGACAAGCACCTATAGAATGTACATTGATGGGGCGCTATTGCCCCAAGGACATTGTAACCCAATACATTTAGGTCTATTTTTCATAATCTAATAACACACACACACACCCCCCCCCCCCCCCACACACACACACACACACACACACACACACACACACACACACACACACACACACACACACACACACACACACACACACACACACACACACACACACACACACACTTTATGTGTGCAATTGATAATCAATCATAAAAGAGACAAGGACATAATCCATAATGATGCATGTATTGAACCATTTGCACGTGCATCTACATAAACAGCCCCTCCGTTTTCCCTCCACAGGACCACTACTGTAGTAGTAACTGCAATGATTCCTTCATTATTATATGTATTATAATTTAGATGTTAGGTATTGGCCAAAAATAAAGACATTTAAATCGTCAAGTGTTTGGATATATTAAAGTAGACCAGTAGATTTGTGAAAAACCTTTAAAGACGTGTGACTAAAATGTCTTGAATATAGAAACGTGTTGGTCCAAGCAGTTTTGAGGAAGCCACACAAAACAACACAAGGCTAACAGGGAAGTTAGCCTTTTGGCGGAGAACAGTAACCTTTAATAACAGAAATCTGTTAATAGAGAGGTAATTCAAAACAGTCCATTGTCCACATCCACTATGCTACTTGCATTAGAAACTCGCCACTTGCCTGGCGAGGGGAAGTGAAACCAGAAAAGGTTGGTTTTTTGGTTCTTTCATTGACAAAACAAAGACAGAAAGACTCAAGCAGAACTACAGAAATAAAGAAACAAAGAAAGAGAAACGCTGGAATGAAAAGCAAAGATGCTAGCGCTTTGGAGAGCCAACAACAGGTGTGCTTGGCCAATCAGAGTGGGGGAATGATTCAGAGTCTATTATGTGATCAATATCCATCTGCCTCTCTTGAGCCAGAGCCACATCAAACGTTCCTGGAGTGCGCAACGCAAGACTTGGGGCGCGGGAGATCACTAATGTTGCTAAAAGTGCCGACGCTGCCTCTATAAACAATCAATGTGTGTATGAGTCTGTTGGGGGGGGGGGGGGAGGGGGGGGGGGGTATTGATCCAAGGTGAATAAGTGGATTAAATGTAATGTTGCAAGCTAACTTTTACTAAATCACATGCTCTTTGGAACAGCATGCCTTTAACCTATTTGGGTCTGCAAGCATGTATGAAGCACAAAGGTGTTCCTCAACGTGAAGGGATTATGTATTTGTATAGTAGACAGTTTGGAAAGACCATGTAGTCAGATTTCCAAAATGACCTCAATGTAGAGGTTTTATTTACTATATATTCATGCATTTTCCAAAGACCAGCTCTATGGCTCTATGGCTTGTATCAGCTCTATGGCTTGTATCAGCTCTATGGCTATTATCAGCTGTATGGCTATAATCAGCTCCATGGTTATGATCAGCTCTATGACTACTGTTAGCTCTATGGCTATTGGCAGCTCAATGTCAACTATCAGCTCTATGGCTATTAGCAGCTCAATGTCTACTATCAGCAATATGGGTATTAGCAGCTCCATGGCTATTATCAGCTCTTTCACGACTGTTAGCTCTATGGCTATTATTGGCTCTATGGCTAGTATTACCTCTATGGTAAGTATTAGCTTGATGGCTATTAGCAGCTCAATGCCAGCTCAAAAAAAAATATATATATAATATCAGCCGGCCGATATATCGGTCGATCACTAGTGTGTGTGTGTATATGTGTATGTGTATGTGTAGTGTGTGTGTGTGTGTGTGTGTGTGTGTGTGTGTGTGTGTGTGTGTGTGTGTCAGTGTGTGTGTCAGTGTGTGAGTGTGCTCTCACCTTGATGACGATGTGGCCTTTGCGCGTGCCGCTGCGGTCCAGCTCGCGGTGCTCCTTCACCATGACGATCTCGCCCTCCTCCTCCACCTTGTGCGTGTTCTTCTCCACGTGGTTGAGGATGCGCCAGTAGTCCTCCTGGGCCACGCACACAAACTGCTCCCAGGAGACAACATGGGGGAGACAAGACGGATGGGGGGGGGGGTCTGAGGTCAGTCTGAGGCTACAACAGCAGGCTCCCCTTCTTGGGTGCTAGCACAGAGTTGCCGCCGCATCACACGAAGGAACGGTGGGGTGCAGAAGAGAGAGTGAAAGGGTGAGAGAGAGGAGAGATAGCTGTCCGCTCGCAAGAAAAACGATCAGTGGGTCGCTTGTTTTTCTTATTTTTCCCTCAAATCCCTTTTTACAAAGGAATGGTAATATCTCCCTCAGCTCCAGATGAACACCTCTCTGCTTGACTTATCGTCTAGTTCTGTACTTCCCTACTCCCTGATCTGTTGACTTTCTGATATTGCCTTGTCTTCAGTCCTCTACGGCTGCATCTTCCTGTGTGGTAGCAGACAGGAAATGATGTGCAGCGTAGAGGAACCGGCCCCTTTTCTTGTAAAAGAGGGGGCTGAAATCTGTAGAGGTTACACTGCTCTATACGGTTTAGAATCGCCATTGAGATCAACATTAATTAAGAAAAATGTGCTTTAACTATGTACTATGCCCAAACCAGTTTCATAATATATGTATATGACATATCTTTGTAAATATTATGATGAAAAAAAAAGTTGAATATCACCTGGCAGTCGTCTCCCTTGGTGCGCACCTCTCCGCTCATGTACTGCTTGTCCAGCGAGGGCGACAGGCCGAAGCTGTTGCCCATGCAGAGCGTCTCCACCCGGGCCTCCGTGTGGCTGATCTCCACCGTCCCGTTCAGGATCACGTACCATAGGTCCAGCTTCGGACGGAGGGAAACAGGACCAAAGCATGAACCCTATGGTTTGGTTGTTTGTTTAGGAGTAGTCTCAACTATGTAAAATACAATGGCTCCGAGACATGGGTTAGACAAAGCTGGTCAAGGTTGATGCTGTATCACTAAAGGCTACCACATGAGCTACAACCACCACCAGCACTACTACACCAATATGATGGCATTAGCAGATAAGTGGTTGACTGAGCAATGATGGAAGATGGATCATCTTCCAAGACTATCCTTAATAAAGACTATCATATGGATAGTCTTCAATCATTTAACCATGCCCATCTTTTGTACAGTACATATGTGTGTATACATTTTATATATAATATATATATAATAATATAATTATATATATATATATATATATATATATATATATAATAATATTTCCATTCAATGTTACTACTAGCCAAGGGTTTCCTATACTTTTTCTTGTTGACTTTTTCTTGTTTTCTTAGCGAACGTGTTTTGGAGAGCTTTGGAGAGGTTTATTGGCCCATTATAGAAGTGGATTGAGTCTGGAAAGCTGGCTTGTGTTGAATGAGTTGTCAGTTAGCCTGTGTATTCACAGTGAGACGCTCATTATAGTATCAGTGCAGTGCCACATTCACAAACTCATGCCATTCCAGCACTTCTACTTGCTTGTTTATCGCTCGCGCTGTTGAAACTAATCTCTCTCTCCCTCTAAATCTCGATCGCACTCGGTGAGTCATTATTGGTTTCTGCTTCAAGTCCTCTTTTAAGTCTCGCTCTGCATTTCTCAATGTCTTTTTGTTTTCCTTATTCTATTATTTCTGTCTTTGGCCATTGCTAGTTTCTTTATCCTTTGTTCTTTCCCTTTCTTTGGCACCCACATTTTGGCTATTTGTCTCTGTGTAGTGATAGTTTCTCGTATCCAATATCTCTCGCTCTCTCTGCATAGAAGAGAATTTTCCCTCACAAAAACATTCCCGTGAAAAAAGTGGAAGGCATGCATGCATGCATGCATACATATACATTCAGATATTAAATTCTTGCAACTGCATGTTATATTACTATACAAATACATGGAAAAAGCACACAAGCTATTGTGTGCTTTCCAGCTATTCCTGTTGATCAATATATATAATTTGAATATTTAAAAAAAGTATAATATTCAAACGAATATTAGGCAGCCCTTAATATTCAAACCTTTTATGGGCATTATTTTTTGTAAACGGGACGTAGACCGACTCATTTCACGGATTCCTGTGAGACCAGGTACAATGATACGGAACTCTCCAAACTGATTGGACGTCATAGGTACGTATGCCCATTATAACATAGATACAACAGTTAAGAACCAATCAGATCGCTTGATTTAAACCACCCCTTTTATAATAATACATATTCAAATATATTTGAATATTAATATTAATAAACAAACAAACTTTGAATATGATTTTTGGGCAAAAGTCAAAGCCCTAACTTACAGTGACAACTATGGTGTCTAGATAAGTAAAGAGTGTGTGTGTGTGTGTGTGTGTGTGTGTGTGTGTGTGTGTGTGTGTGTGTGTGTGTGTGTGTGTGTGTGTGTGTGTGTGTGTGTGTGTGTGTGTGTGTGTGTGTGGTTACCTCCTGCTTGTCATGCAGCACGATGGTGCCGTCCTGCTCCACCACCTCAAACACCATGACCCCACAGAGGTCCCGGCGCACCGACATGGTCATGTTGGCGAAGGCCGGGAGCTGGTGCATGAACTCCAGCAGCTGCTCTGTAGCGGGACGGGGCCGCAGTGGGGCAACACAGAGGGGTGGGAGAGAAGAGAGGAGAGAGACACGCACACATTAACTGTTACTAAGCATACCTTTTCAAAAGGATCAAATCGGCTGAAATAAACATGAAATACACACATTCATAATTAATACATGAACTCATCAGCGTTTTAATTTCGTTCACGAGAGAGGGTTTCATTCCAACAGCAGATTTACACACGGGTTCTGTTGCCCTGAGGACACAAATGATCACTAAACTGAAGGAATAAACGATAGGACGGTCGGTATGCAATTTTTGATTTATTTGTCAATGTGCCTTACACACACATGAAAAGACATAAGAATACATTTTGAGGGTTAAAACACACGGGTGCAATGTTACAAATATACGTTTAATCATCCTTAATTATTAATATATACATATAAATAAATCACTTAAACCATCATTATTTGTCTCATGTATTAATAGTAGTAGTAGTAGTAGTAGTTGTTAATAGTTTTTGGAGAAGAGAAGGAGGCAAGCAGTCTTACGTCCCCCGTCCCTGCTACTATCCTTTAAATTTTTTTATGAAAAATGGATCACATCCTCATGTCTCTGTTGCACTAAATGGAACAATGCTAGCCGTGCTGAACCAAGTTGGTTGCTGTTTCAACGCTCAGGCCCTCCTGGCAGATATGTTGAAAAGCTGTTGAGCGTTACACCTGACACATTCCGAAATGCAATGGCTGCCTTCCATGGTTGACAGTGCTGTAAATGTGCGTAGGTGAATGTGAGACATTTCACCGTACAAAACTGTCTCATATAAAGACACCACCCTATGTCTTGCATAAATACACAGTATATATTTTGTATAAATGCACACAGTATCTCTTGTATAAAGACATTCATTATAAATACATAAATATATTCTTGCAGTCTGTTGCTTCACTTTCTTTCCTCTCTTTCATTCTCACTCCCAAAATAAAAGTGGAAGATGTTGCTCTGTGAAACTCTATTTACTATTTTATAAATTGTGTTGGTAGAAATTGTAAAAAAAAAAAAAAAAAAAAAGAATACTAATGGCCTTGGTGGCTACTGAAAATTACACAGACAGTGTGCGAGCGCACACTGTGTGAAACTAGTCCCACATGTGTTCATGCCTGCAGAGAAAATCACAAGCCGCCTTCCCCTTCATCTAGTCTCCAGTGTAGCGAAGGACAGAGTGTCCTAACACCACCCTGCCCACACAGAATACACAGGCTGGCCACAAATAAATGCAACTTACAATCCAGTTTAGTATGTGCATTATATTTACACAACTATAAGACGGTCACCTTTTTCCATTGTGTACATCTATGTTGAATACATACATGTGCTTTCCCATGTTGCTGAGGTAAGATGCAAAGACGATTACCGTTGACAAAAATAATCTTTAACTCCTTGTATAAGCTTATGAATATCTGTATCGACCACTACATATCATTTTGGTTCATGAAGCAGGGTTGGTGTTAGTTATAATATATATTATGTATTCGTTCACTCTCATGTAATTTTCCGAAAGAAGAAAAAAAACATGCATCAAAGCAAACATTCAACTCATCGACGCCATGACGCCTCACCGATGTCATCGTCATTGCGGTCGGCCGGCTCTTTCTCCAGGCACTCGCGGACCAGGTCGCGGCCCAGCAGGGCGTCTGAGGTCCTCTCCAGGTCTTCATCCTCCTCCTCCTCCTCCTCCTCGCTGTCCACCGCCGCCTCCGGCAGACCTGACAGGTCCACGTCCCCCACCTCGCTCTCCGTGGCCTGGGACACAAGCAATGGGGACAGAGTGGTGGCCATCAAGAGTCTGCTAGCAGGGCCGCTGCAGGGCCTTTTCCATTAGCTTGGATGTCATTATCACCGATAAGGAGTCAACCAGGAAGCTGCGATACGCCTACCACCAAATAAACACAGTGCATGTTTCATTACCCACGGTTTGATTCTACTTAAACTCTATGTTATCAATGATATGATAAACGTGGGATGATCGTTTCACACAAAAAAAAAAAATTTTCCCACCTCAGTCCACACCTCAGTTCACACCTCAGTCTATGTGCTTTAATCTCCCAAAACCTTAAGTCAATCGCCATCTCCTATACTGAGAGTCTGAGACAATCATGTCAAGTCCTTAATCTACCCCAACAAAAACATTTATAATATTTAGAAATGACACACCTTCATATATTTGGTTGCATTGCTAGTAATCAACTCGGCAACCTCCATTCTATTCAGGAAGTGAACAGGTACAATTAGAGATGGCATTATCTGATTAATCACCACTGTAGTAACTGTGAATGAACAACAATGGGTACCTAATTAGCTAGCTGGCAATACCAGATGCAGAGGTTTTGCCACTGTGAAGACATGAACACAATCATCAGAGAGCCTATTTTACACCTTTGAACACCTTTTTGACAAAGTGTGTAGAGTTCACACCAAGAGAACAGTGTATAGTACAACGTGTGAATAACGAGTACACTGTATGCTTCACACTGAAACTGTCATGACTATGTTTTCTTTGACGTTTTACGTTCTTCGCTGAGATCAGGACCAATGAATTGCTCCAGAACAATGAATTGCTCCTCAGCCTCCGGATTGGCTGGGATAAGGGCTGCCTACCATGACTGACTGTGGCAGGTCAGCAGTCGACTTATCTCAGAGATGGAGACGGATGGAGGTGAGCCCAGTATTGGACAATGGACAAACCATGAGGTCACTAGGTACATGCCAGGTTGTTGATTTTTCCAACCAACAGTGGTATTTAGAAATCTACAAACACACAACGACACATGCCCCCTTCAAAAGTTCCCAAAGGGGAGTGTAAAGTCTTCACGGTCGAGTCGATGCTGAGGTTTTTCGAACAAGGCCATGGAGAGACTTCCAGAAGCTTTCCGAGACAACCCTCAAAAAGCTCTGACGTAAATTTTTACAATTGTGTGTTGTCTTGCAGTTGAGTAATAAAGTCATTTTAGCAAACATATCAACACGAAGTTTGCATAAAATAGTCACCACCTACCACCAGCCAACCATTTGCAAAAAGCAGGCAGTGCCTTTCCATACATTTGTGGACAATCCTACAATCCTGATATGACCAGCACATACCAGACGGTTTGTTAAAGGTTGCAATCAGCCACACTAGAGGCAGCGATGGGAGTGTGAATTAGACTGGTAAAGTTCAACTCTGTTTGTGTGGGTGGCCTTCCCTCCACAGCGGGGTGGTGGAGATGGAGGACTAATCACACACAAATCGACAACAACGGCACATTAATGACCTAGCAGGTTTAAGTATGATAGGGTGGGAGCCAGACTGCAAGAGTCATACATGCATGCATGTTACAAACAAAACCTGCATTGGCATTGAATCGTACAGTGCAAAGTCATATTTTGACAAAAAGGAATATGGCAAAATTACCTGATATAAATCTGATAGACTGCTGCTCCCTGAGTCGCTGGCAATGCTGCATCCTGATTGGCTGGGTGGCACATGCATCACCTGCTGGTGGGCATGGTCCGTCAGGTGCATCTTATTAAGGTCCGCAGGAAGCTGCAGCAAGAGGAAAGAGATGGAGAGAGAGGACATAAGTTCTGGAAAATATTAACAGTGTCATGTGGGTGGGCTCGCTGGGCGTCTCCCCTTTAGCTCATATATTAGTGATGATCAAAAGATGGGGATTAAATATAAATGCCCATGACAACCCCTAAGCCTGTAGGAAATCCATCATGGAAACCTAGGTGGGTACCCACATGTTAACCACACACGTGTGCATGAACATTGCACGCACACACGCACACACACTTCCAATGGCTTTAATCCATTTAATCTGCTAAGCCTGGTTCACCCTCTAACAAGGCTAATTGATTAAATGCCACAGTCAGGCAGGTCAGACTTGTGGTAGCACATGTTTAAACGAGGCCCCATTATATAGCACACCTCCATCCTATACAAAACTAATTGTATGTTCTGCAGACACAGCAATATTTTGTACCGGCCAGCCAGTGTGTTCTTGCTGAACAATACAACATTCATCTCAGAAACCAACCGTGTATACTCCTATACTGGAGCCAACTCGTGTGCATACTCAACACAGGAAGAAGAGAACCAACGGTGGTTGTGGAAAACTGGTAAATGTCACAACAATAGCAATGTGACGTGTAAAAAAAGAAAAAAAACTCCGGCCTGCAGATGTCAGCAGTGTCCATATCTGCCAGGACGTGACCAGACCAGAGAAACAGGAAAGCTCAATATGGAAGGGGATCTGATTAGTAACACACACACACACACACACACACACACACACACACACACACACACACACACACACACACACACACACACACACACACACACACACACACACACACACACACACACACACACACACACGATGATGAATTGAGGGTCACTTTTACCGTTTGCCAAATATTGTTTAACAGGAAGATGTGTCAACATTCATAATGACTCATTCATTGAAACAACAACACTTACAAAATTACACACACAGGCACCCAGACACATCACAGGTGAGTGGCACTTGAACTTTGTTCATACCTGCCTCACGTACAGTATACAAATACTACATTCTACAACTGATAAGGATGATTAAGAAATAGACAAATAAAGGGAGAGGAGGAAATTGCTGTGTTTTGCTGTGTGCGTGCAGCATGCGTGTGTGGGTGCTTGGCTGGTTGATGGCTGGTTTAAGCAGCCTCAACTGGCCCGGGTCTTACTGATTAGACTCTGGGGCTGGGTGAGGCTGCACACCTGTTGTAACATTGAGCATACAACGTGCATAGGTTAAACCAGGTTAACCCTAACCCCACACACTTGGGAGATCTCGGACATGGCAGCACACAACACCTGCTCTATGTATCATTGTCCACTCTGCAATAAACCAGTTTAAACCCCATCACCCTGTGTCCTGGTGTCGGAGGTTCCCAGTAAAAGCAACCAACACGCGACAACATTGCTACAGTGCACGTTAGTGTCAGAGACAGATGGAAACTACTTGTGTCTACTGTGAGTCCACAGGGGGCTGGAATGCAGACAAAAACAGTCTTGAATATTATTTTCAGAAAAACAATTCTACTCCATCCCAGCAATATGTGTGTTTGTGTGTTTGCATGTGTGATTGTCTAACGGGGTAGCGGATACAATGTTATTTGACAAGGGCTGTCAATAGATAAAATGCAATGTGAAATGCAATGCTGTGCGAAAATGGCCAATAAACAAACCCAAAAAGGCAGGAGTTTGTCATTTCACAGTCCTGAAGTGACATATCACCTGTTGGCATACTGGGCAGTGGGGGGGAAGGGATCAGGTACCAGTAGCTGGCAGGCTCAGCACAGATCCCAGCCAGATCAGACAAGGGGTTCAGCTCTTTACTGCCAAGGGGAAAACGTCCCTGTTCACCAGGGCCAATGGTCTGTTCCGCCACCCTTAGCAATCTGCAATATCTTTTCTTTTCCTGTATTAATATTCTGTTATGTCTGCTATATGTCAAGCATCCTTGGGTCCCTTGAGAAGCACTAAATAAATCATATTATTATTATTATTATTATTATTATTATTATTATTAATAATAAGAGATCCCTGACCTCACAGTTTGTATCTGAAACAGATAAAGGGATAAAGCAAAGCCAGGGTCAGAGAGAGAAAAAGATTGAGGAATAGAGTGAGGAGCAGAGCGAGAGAGAATTAGGCAGAGAGAGAGAGAAAAATGTAGAAAGATAAGCAGAGAGGCAGAGATGGAGGCAGATAAAGAGTGAAAGAAAGAGAGAGAGATAGATAGAGACACGAGAGCGGGAGGCAGAAAGGCAGAGAAAGAGAAACAGAGAACATGACAGAGCAAGTGGGCCACTCAAACGCATTTTCTTTCTCGTCCAGCACTTGACGGGCCGCTTCTAAACTTCTCTAATTGTTTGCGTTTGGAAATGAAGGCAGGCCTTGAGTGTTTGACGAGGGACAAGTTCTTAGGATCATAGCAGGCAGTACGTAGAATTCACTTGCATAGAATTCTGTTGTTTTCCAAAAGCAAGACCCAACACACATATATGCATGCACAGAGATGTACTGAGGCTTCGGTCGGTATAATTTATCTCCTCTTTCAGTGCTGTAGATCATCACTGAACATATTATGACGATCAAAGCAAGGATATGCAATTTGTAGAAACCATCCTGAGTGAGCTAGAATTATCCAACCAAAAAAATCCAACCCTGCACTTCAGGCCTCCCTCCAAAGCGCCCTCCCTCAAAAGCCCCCTCCCTCCAATGAGCCCCTTGCTCCAAAGCGCCCTCCCTCCAAAGAGCGCCTCCCTAAAGTGAAACTGGGGGAGGGGGAGTGACACTGAAGGAGACCTTTATTACGGACACCAATCAGATGCGATTGTGGGAGGCTCATGCCATCGGGTCCTAGTGGCGATCAGTCTCTGGCCTAACAACCACATGATCAGACCGTATCTCCCCACCTGGCTCCGACAGGGGGAGGGCTGGAGGGATGGAGAAGGGGGTGACGTTTATAGCTTATAATTGGCTACATGTTAAATGGTCATCCGCCTGCTTTGACCACAGAGTGAGGTCGAGGGGGGGGGGGTATGGGGGTGTTTAGCAGGTAGGAGAGAACACATGCGTTTTCAGAAAGCACGTGTTGAGGGCGAGCGGGAGAAAAAGGAAGAGGGGATAGAAAGTGTTGTTGTCTGTGTGTGTCTGTGGGACTGTGGGTGGATGCAGGTGGACGACTGAAGTCAACTGACAAAATAGATGGGTTCTGTTTGACATTGATATTCATGATGGCCCCACCCGTCGTCCACCTGTCTGTTACTCCAATTCTTCCCCAGCCGGAGGTGCAAACATCTGTGGATAGTATGCAGCGCTTGTTTTGACCTGCCTGATATACAGGGCAGGTACAGGCTGTTCGGCCGCAGATATTTCTGGTGGTGCTTAAAAGCAGTTCCAATTGCTTGACTTTCTGTGGGAAAGTGAGAAAGCCATGGTATTTGAACCCTGTTTGGCATTTCACCCCCACCTTTTTAATTAAAGTTATTTTGGTTATTCAGCTAATACTATTGTTCTATACAGTGTTTATGTTGTAGCAAGACTGTGTCTTTAGAAACGTCACATTCTTGCCCCACAATTCTTCTTTGTTAGTGATAGCAGTAACATGTTCATTCACAGTCAATTGCACAAATTCTTTCACATATGGATGGATGAGATCATATGAACATGAACACATGAGGGGATATAGTGAGACATGTGTCTCGCCTATCAGGGAAAGGAGATGAATTATTGAGAGAGAGAGAGATGGGTATGTCCCATATATTCCAATGGAATAGACTTACTGCACTTCCCCTCTGACCTCAAGTTTGCTGCATGCTACCAAACAGACCACCTAACTCTGGTCAGTGTCAAAACCAGAAAGGGAAAGAGAGGGAGACAAGGAGGGATACAGGGAGACTCTCAGCTTTGCGTAGCACAGGCAAAGAAAGAACTGTTGAAAAAGGCAAAGAAAAAGAGACAGAGAGAGGGAGAGAGTACATCTGGGCTGTGGAGGGTGGCGTTGCCTTGCCTTGCCTGGTCTGGTCTGGATGAGCCTAATGCAGCCCATATCGATCTTTATCACCGCCACTTCCTGTGCATGTGATACTCTAGACTCCTCCAGACCTCCTAAAAGCACCACCGCCTCCTAACGCACACACATTCTTCCATCCATCTGTATCTCCCTTTGTTTCGTTTCTGCGTCTCTTTGTCCCTCTGTGTGTCCCTCCCCCTCTCTGTCTCTGTCCGACGGTCCCACGTCTCCATCTTTCTCACTCTGTCTCTCACCCCATCTCTCCTTGCATCCTGCTATCCCCCCTTTCTCTCACTCGTTTTAGCAGAAGGCCCCTCTGTATTGACATCCTAGCAGCATGTCTGTCTGCCAATCAGTCACACCAGGACGTCTAAATCTGTCAAGGCCAATGCTAAGAGGCAGAGGTGTTACACAATCTGCACCAAAGGTCAGCTACTTGGTCATTGAGCAGATACTGTTATTTAGTCTGTGTGTATTATGGGCCTATATACAGGTTGTGAAGGATGTGGACGAGAAGGGGTTAGGCATTGGGGATTGAACCCAGAACTTTTGGGTTAGGAGATCAAACCCAAGCATCTATGACAGTGCCCTGTTTATTTTACGTTTGCATCACAGATTCGGTCCCTGTTTTAGAACCGTTACACCCTTAGTCAAGTACATCTTGAACAAAAGAAACCCTTGCTTTTTAAACCTGACTTTAGGTCTGTTACCGATGAGATCATTGTTGAGTATCAAGTGTGTTGACTGAAACTCGTGCAGATCTCAGATCCACTGGATGTGAATTCTGCGCGACTCCCGCATGGTCTTGACCTAATCAGATCACTTCACTGAACAGTCGACAGTTTGTATGAAGGAGTAATTAATCTCTCTTCTTCCAGTCAATAGAGGGCTCAGCGGCTAAATGTAGCCTGTTGTCTTATCTGATTCAGTGGTGAATATGAGACACACACAGAGAGACAGCCACAACCACCAGCTAAACTCCTGGCTTCAAAAAGAGAGGTAAGGGAGGTTGTATTGATATAAGTATGTTTTATATATCTCTTGTTCAACAAAAGGATAAAAAACAAATACAGAATTGATACTGGTTCCAATGGAATTCCAGCACAACAGAGGAGTTCTCAATTCCAATACACAGAATTAAACCACCATGTTCTAATCATGAATTGAAACAGGCCTGAAGTTAAAATAGCAGCCTGTTAAATGTCTGCTGTGTCTGTCTGTCTCTCTTGCCCGTCAGTGCTGTGATATGCCAGACACTCACAAAATAAAGGGGGTATTTGTGAGATAAACGCCATGTTGCATTACCCTATTGAAGCCAACTAGGTGCTTTGGAGGTAGAGGGGCTGCAGAACAGACTTAGAAAGAAATACTTATCACGATTACTAGAATTCATGTATTATTATCAACATATAATTACAGGATTATAGGAAACATAATTATGCGAGGATGTGCATCAATTGAAACCTCTGACTAACGTAGAACAAAAAACAACTGGCCCACTGACCTAATGGAGCAGCTCCGCTGTCCTACATCGTGCATGAGTCACTGTCATCTGATGCCAAAGTGGCATCTGAACAGTCAATATTTCAATACAAACAGCCTGGGCCATCAACCCCCCCGACACAGAATAAAGCCATCCTAGTTTAGCTATATAACTTGAGATAGAGGCACAAATAGCAAATAAGAGCAAATAAAATGTTTTTTTTTCTCTAAAATAAGTAAATTATCAGTTGGGACCTTTGAGAATAAAATGGTCGAATGAAAGTCCACATGGGCTCAGAGATGTTCCTCTATCTTTATTTTTTCCTTTCTTTGTTCCATTCCTACTCTCCTTCAATCAATTCTTCTTTCTTGCTCCGTCTCGCACAGTGTAGGCAACAACACAATGGAAAAGGCCAATGAAGTCTCAAGAAAAAGTATAGTAAGTATTGTGGCTCATTCAAACCAGAAACCACAGTGAATGGAACTGTAGAATTTCTCCAATTCGCCTCACTTAATCTCACCTGTGCCGTACTGTGCCATCAGAGAGAGAGAAGGATGAGAAGGAATTTACATGGCATTTTTTTCATATATATATAAAGTGTATATATACACTTCAGTGCTGCTGTGGTTGATCTTCTTTTACAAAGTGGCTCAGCGAGGAAGAGCAGAACAACAAGAACTAGCACTCAGCCGCATGCCGCTTGCAGCTTTGAACTAGGACAGTAAATCTGAAGCCTTAGCCCAGTGTTTATCTTTGCAAGCTCCACCCATACACTGCTCTCTGATGGAACTCAGTTGAGAAATAAACTGTCTTCAAATGGTTGAAACTGCACGGCAAAGAGTGATGTAATTATTTCCACTCTGTTTAAGACCAAGATATGTGAACATCGTTCTTGCGATATTTACCTTATGGTGAATAGTTAACGAGCAGGCCTAGTTGTCACAGAACTTTGCAAGTGGTTTCTGGCTCTTATGGGTCTTATATGTTGGGAAAATCTTTCATCTTTTCTGATGCCCAGAAAGGCACATAGATGGCACTTTCCCACTTACCCTAATGGTACTTCAGTAATTATGAATACTTAGAAGTCTAACTACCTCTATAAGCAGAAGGTGCAGATTCGATTAGAAAATGATTAAATCGAAACCAAGCTGAAACAAACAAATAATTGTCATAACTTGGATAGCAGCATGGATAGTAAGTTAGAACATTTTAAAAACAATACCAAACCAGTACAAGCCAAGTCACTAAACAATAATCACGGCTTGTTTGCATACAACAAAAATGGCAATCTTGCTCCCTCCCTGGCTGCCATTATCTCCCTCTCACATGTACACGCACACACATGCACACACACACACAACCTGAGACAGCAGTGCATGGCCAGAAAAAGCATTACGACATCGCTTACTTTAGAAGACCACGGCTGCAAGCAGTTGGCATAGCAACGGACGAGGAAAGCCATTTCCACGGGAACAGGGATGGGAGCTGGAGATGGAAAGTTTCCCTTCTCGTTCTACCTCAGACTAAATCAAACAAATAGATCAATAAAAACAAAAAAGCCCAAAAAATATAATTCCTCAAAATAAACCCATCCCCCAAAGTGGAGGCTGTGAGGTGGTCCTCCGTTTTCTGGTCTAATTCTGATGAGCCTTGGTTGGACTTGAGAAAGGAAATTTCCCTCCGCACAACACCAGCTCCTATGAATCCTCAATGTTGTCGCACGGCCGACAGCAGCGGGTTCACGGTGTATTCAGTCAGTGCAGACAGAAACCCTCCGGCAGTGGGGGGGGGGGGGGGGGGGGGGTGGAGGCATCCGGGCTGCCCGCGCAGAGAGAGGGGCTCCGGGCGTCAGACGGAACCAGCCTCCTCCCGGCCGTTACATCCAGTGTGTTGACAAGCTGACAGTCCAGGTCTGGGTGAGGGGGTCTCTCACAAGGGAGCGCCGCCACGCGCAACTCAAGTTGGGCTGACCTGCCGGCCACAGGTAGACCCGGAGCTCTTCCTCGCCCAGTGAGTGGAAAGTGATCACCAACGTCTGATCTGGTGAACTACTTTAATCTCTCTCCATATAAATAATCAAAAAGGTTCCCGCAGAGATGAAGTAGATCCGGAGAAACAAATCAAAAGACAAAAGGCCTGTGTCAACAAAACCCCAGGGGAATTCCTCCTCCTCAGGCTTGAAGTCACCCTGTGCCCTCCCTGGATCCCATCTCCCCCAAGTGTGGAACACTCCCGTCCGTCCGTTTGTCCGACAGCCCGTCCGTCTCTCAGCAACTCTCTTCCTCTTTTTCCACTTTAGCCATCTCCCGAGGTGGCATGCACGCGTGCATTAAATATCCAGAGAAATTCCGACACTGCAGGTGCTGGAATAGGAACCACAGGAGCAGGTGTGCAGGATGGGCGAGAGGGGAGGAGGGCGGTGAAGCTGCCCTTGCTCTGCTATCCCGAGGATAAGCTTTCCTCCCAGCGTTGCACTTTCCTTCTCTTCCTCCACCGATTGGCTGTTTTGCCACAAAGAGCCAGCCCTCTAATGTGAGGAGGAAGACAGAGCGTGCGTGTGAGAGAGAGAGAGAGAGAGAGAGAGAGGGGAGAGGAGAGGGGAGAGAGAGAGGGAGAGCAATAGGGAGAGGGAGGGTGGAGATCCCAGCTGAAAAAGAATGACATCACCTGTGCAGCGAGCGAAAAGCAAGCAGGGAGGGGCCGGGAGGAGAGCAGAGCAGAGAGGAGGGAGGGCTGTGAAAGAAGATGGATGGAGGGAGGGTGCCAGGGGAGAGCTATGGAAACTGCATTAGATGGATGTGGACGAGGGGAGATTGAGATGGAGACAGAAGGGAAAGAAAGGGAAAGTGGGAGGCAGCACCTCTATTGATCCGGCTGTAACATAAAACTGAATGTATGGAGGCAACCCTGGTGACTTCCCCCATTCGTTCTCTGTAGACACAGAGCTTTCATAATAATAGAGGTGAATTAGGGTGGGAGTGCATAAATAATACAACCCCCCCCTCCCCACCCCAAACTAGTACAGTAGAAAATAACACAAAAAGCATCCCGTTTGATTCACAATAGGGATGGGGGAGGGGGGGCACATTGTGCATGAGGCTGATCCAGGCACGCTTGTTACTAGGGCTGTCAAGTTCAGGTCGGTTGGTCAATATGCACTTGTTCGACCAATTTGTCATTGTTCGGACAAGCACTGGTGTTCCCAGTAAAAAAATCTTCTTAGGCCATTCTTTTAGAGGGACATATGCAGACCGATGTTTTATTTTTGAGTGATAGGCTATATTGTGTTAGATATAACATTTATTATGGAAATAATATTCAAGGCACTGTAGTTTTGGTTATAATAATTGTATGGTTTTATAGACTATACGATTTAGAAGAACAGTGGTCAAAACACCGTGTTTTTCATAACTTTGAACTCGCCCAACTTAAGTACGACTGCTAGCCTACTTACTGAATATTTACTTGCTATAAAAACTGATCGACACCATGTCAAAAAAGCGTGTTAGCAGTCTAAAAACGGTAGACAGTATCGGTGATGCTCCGGCAACGTTTGTGTTTCACGTCCAATCGGCTTGGAGTACGAACGTGTCAGACTTAGCACCTTGGCACACCTCGCAGTGCCATCCATTGGGAGCGTTTACGTTAAACACACGTCTTGCGACAAGACACTTACGTGATATTTAGGATACAAGTGGTTGATTAAGCCAATCTAGATTTTTTTTTATTTGTATTTTCCCCCCATCGACCAATCGACTGGTTGAGTCGAATTTCAGTCTACGAAGATTTCCTTTGGTTGACTACAGCCCTACTTGTTACAGCGTGTTACAAATCACCGCACAGAGACACCGTTAGCACTGTGGCACTTAATGACATGCTATTTAAAGCCATTAGCCAAACGGCGAGCAGGCCGGGGGCTAGCAGCAGCCAACTCTGGCTAAGTAGCCTCGTGTTAGCTCAGTGCGGCGGGGGGAAGCCGAGGGGTGGGGCCGTTTTGGGCATTCATCACGGTTATTACATTTCATGAATGCTCGCGTAGAGAACATTTAGCGTCTCAAGGAACACGGTGCATGCTTATATGTCATGGAGGACCAAGCAACCGGTTGTGTGTATGACTCGAATCCCCGCCTTTCAAATGTATTATGCATGTCAGATCAATAACTGCACTCAACTTACAGAATTCTCCTCCGAAAACATTTTTTGCCAGATTTTTGATGGCTCGACCAACATGCTGAAGTAGGTAATGGGATTAGTTTCAGCAATCACCAAAAATCGATCTTGGTCTTAATCGCCTTCCTTCACCACTGTAAAGCTGCATATTGTTTGGGAAGTGATGACAGAGACAGAGGGAGCGAAAGATGGCAAGGTGTTTCCTTCCTCAAAATAAGCCAAGCAGACTTGCCAGCTCCAATTTGCCAGGTAATCTGGAAGGGAGGGTATCTTAGTTTTACCCTCTCTCTCTCTGATTACTATTTCCTTGTCCACGCATGCACTCGCTCGCACACACACACTGGTGCGCCTACCATATGCTATTTTGGGTTCACTCCCTTTTCTTTTGATCCGTTATCTCCTAATATCATGCCCTGACTTGCTCTGTTAATACTTACTCCCTCAAATTATCTCCCTCTCTTCATATGCACACTTCTTTGTGCACACATGCACATCTCCATGCATGTGAACACACGCACATTTAGCTGGCAGCAAGCAGCAATGGATCGTAACTGTAAAAAAATTGATTATTATGCTACTCTTTTAATCTCACCCCAATTTCTTGGCTCTCACGTTTCCATGAGGTGCAGCCAATGTATACTGTGTGTGTGTGTGTGTTTGTGTGTGTGTGCCTTCATGCGTGTGTGTCTCTCACTGTGTGATTCCTTAATGAGAGGAGGCTGGTTTTCCCTCTCAGAGTGCGTCTACCCTTAGCCCCACCACTACCCCCACACCACTGCCCTCCCACCCTCCTGTGTGGGTAGCAATGACATCATCCTTTTACTGCACAGCCAATCAGATTGGAGCACATGGAGCCTTGCCTTCATAGCGAAGCGCTGTGTACACAAGGAGGGAGGGAGAGAGCGAGGGAGGGACAGGGAGTGTGTGTGATAGAGAGAACGAGATGAGAGGGGGAGGGAGAGGGATACATGGCGAGAAATATCTGGAGAAATAGGGCATCCCCACAATATATATGTGTGTGCATATAAAATAGCAGTGAGTAGCAAGGAAAGCACAAATTCAGTTGGTTGTTGTGAGATATCAGATTCGACATCTGACAATGGTTAGGGCTCTGGCGGTCAGGAGGAGTCCGTCTGTCTGCATCTTCTGAGAACTGTCTTGTCACATATCCGCTGTTCTGCTTACCTTTCCGACTGTTAACCGTGACTGTATGTCTTTTGTCTGTCTGCATGCAAGCTCGGAAAAAAAAGAACCAAAGAGGAAGCACATCCTGTGTGTGTGTGTGTGTGTGTGTGTGTGTGTGTGTGTGTGTGTGTGTGTGTGTGTGTGTGTGTGTGTGTGTGTGTGTGTGCGCGTGCGTGTGTGTGTGTGTGGGGGGGGGGGGGGGGGGGGGGGGGGCACACACACTTAAACAGTGTTACTGTATGTTGTTCCTATGTCATGGTCTACAGTGAGCTCTGAATGACAGCCAAGCTAGTGACTGCTTCACAGAAGTCTGGGATTGAGTGGAAGGAGAAGGGGGTTGGTTTGGTTTGCGTGTAGGTGATCTCCTTAAAGCGGAAACGTGTAGCTGGGTTGGGTTGTTTTTTGCCGTCTACTGTGCGAATGGAGATTGGACTGCTGGAATGCTTTCAGGATATAGGGGTGAATCTATGTGGATGTATACTTGCATGGTGCGCATGAGATCAACTCGAACCAACACAGGGATATAAACGCATATAGGAGTCTCTCAGAGCAAGAGAGAACAATAGATACAAATAGTGATGGATAGGGAGAGAGAGTGAAAGAGAGTGAGATGATAAACAAGGACAAATGAGGGCCAAGTGAGGGGAGGAAAGAACAAAGGAAAGATGAAGTGAAGTTATGGCTTGCCTACATTTCATAAACCAAAGTGATTTTATATATCATACCTAGGTTTTCTAATGGATTTTCTACCCACAGCATAGCAGGAAACTCATTCAGGAGTGTCAAAAGCTTCAAATATACTTTAACAAGCCTTTATACCAGGGGACAGCAAGGCCAATTGTTTACCCTTAAGTTAGAGGCCAGAACATAAATTGACGCAAAATTGAAAAAGGAATATTTAATTTGAGTTAGTTTAGGTACACAACAAATGATAAATTCATTTTTGCATCAAAAATAGACTAGAGATTTGTGCTCCATATGCTTTGCTACGTTAAAACAACATTAATCTAGTTAATTTTCGTGAAGCGCTTCAAATATGTGGCACAATTCACAAACAGTTGTGTGCTCCTAACAAATTAATTAGACCTGCTTCCTTGTGGAGAAACGACAAGGAAAACTCATCAATGCACTTAGCCTAACACAAACACAACAGACTCAAAACTATATGGTCCATATAATCTCTCCTAACCATTTCACAGACCACCGTGCTGGTGACTTTATTAGACCTCATCCAGACCTCATTTCGTAACCGCGCTGATTTCAGTTAGAGTTTCGAATTATTCTCTTTTTTCCACCAGCTATTGAGTTTAAGAAGGAAAAATGTTGTCAATCTAACTTCCAACTGAAATAACAGTGGTTAGAAACTCTATTAAAGCCTTTATATGGAAAACACAACAGCAAACCGGAGGATTATAGATGTGGCTTACTTTATTTACTTTATAGTTCAAGCGTGCCTGTGTGTGTGTGCCTGTGTGTGTGTGTGTGTGTGTGTGTGTGTGTGTGTGTGTGTGTGTGTGTGTGTGTGTGTGTGTGTGTGACGCGTATTTGTGTGGGATGCGTATGTGTGTAGGACGTGTTTGTGTGAGGGGCCGTACGCGTGCAATACAGGAGGAATCGTCTGAAAAATGCGATACAATTGTAAAAGATACGAGAGGGGAAACAAAGAGAGGAAGGACAGAAGACATGAGGGGACAGAGAGGGGGGGAGGGGAGGACAAGGGCTAGAGGAAACCATCTTGAGGGATAAAGAGATGCATGATGGAATGAGAGGAGCAGAGACAGAAACGAAGGTCAGGAGAGACGTGGAGGGAGATACAGGGAAAGAACGAGAGTGGATGAGGAGGCGGAGAGGAGAAGTGGGGGGAGGGGTGGGTCAGGGAGGTTGCCAGTTTAGTGCTGCTGATGTAATCCCTAAAATTAGCAGCACTCCGGAGGAAGCAGCAACAACAACTGCAGAAGATAGTGGAGCGGTGTACTGCACAAGCATGCTGGAGCGCACGCACACACAACGCATACACCTTTAGCTGGGAAAGACAAATGATTGTACTACACAATAAAATGTCCCACTACAGGGCTTGGCGGTTAAGGTTACAAGGTGGCGACAATTTGAGAAATTGTCAACAGATTCTTGCCGTTTGGTTGCCATCAGTTGTCTACCTCTACATCTCTCTGGATTTCTATCTCTCTCACTGAGGCTCTCATGGGACCCAGCTTGCAACACCTGTGCGGTGATAGAATGGGATCAAATGACGGCGCAGATGTCCCAAGGGCTTCGTGGCCATGTTCACATGGCAGGAGGGAGTCGAGCCAGGACCGTCCAATTTGGAGACACATGTGCGCACGTACACGGCACACAAACTAAATGAAGAATGTGGTGACAGAAATGGAACATGAAAACTGGCTCCAATGTCAAGACGTCCGATGTCCTGATGTCACCGGACAGTGGTGACGTCATGCTGTCAGCTCACGGTGGTGACATCGTGCTGTCACCTCACCGTGGAGACATCCAAGTAGAAGGGCTGATCGGTGATGAGGGAGGAGTAGCGGTTCCGCGGTTCCAGGGGCAGGACTTGGGTAGAGGTGGGGCTGCATTGTCTCTACAACAGAGACAACGCAGCAATATCAACATGAGTAGTTCTAACTGGAGAGACGGTGAAATCCGCGAGCTGCTGATCATGTGAAAGAATGTGATGCAGTCGCATTAAATGAAGACGCGGAAAGATGGTGCGATCTATGAGAAAGACGCAGAGGAACTGTCCTTACGAGGCTTTTGTCGGGATAAAAATCAAGTCAGCAAAATAAAGAATATGTTGGCGTTTTTACACCTCTAAATAGTTAAGCGCATTTGTAGCATACACTCAGATGTATACTGATTCTTGCATGCGAGTATCGTAAAAAAATAAAAACATTCGTAGTATGCTAATTATTCTAAAGAGGTCTACTCTCTGTGCGTAGCCCCGCCTTCTCCAGTGAACCAAGAAAGCCGGCTCCGTGACAATGGGGGATTTACCCTCTCGGTTTCACACAGGCAAGACAGTGAAATTGCCAGGCATGCCAAGCCGTGACCGAAACGGCTTGGCAGTGTAAAAATGCCTACAGTTGCAACCCCTAGTCTGTACCACTGCAGAACTGGTTGATTAAGGACCTTAAAAGCACAGCAGGGGACGGGGAAGACCGGTCCATCCAAATAAGCCACAGTGTGTAAATGCAAAGAACACACACTTGATCTCCTTCCTCAAGCATTATACAACAGACTGAATTGAGGAAGAGGCTGCATCAGTCAAGGGTCAGTGTAGGAAATAACTGGATGGTTATCAAGAAAGCTCTCAATTCTGGATCAGAATCCTATCAGCCACCAAACACACCGTATATTAAACAAAGAAAATAACATGCTGAATCAAACTATTGATGGCGAATCAATACAGTATTATCTTAAAAGACTTCATAAGGACACTGTAGGATTCAGGCTCGTCGCTCAGTGGATTGGTGATTTAATGTGAAATACAAGGTGATCATACCAGCTGTATAGTTACGTTCATGCTATCCCACTGTAACCAGCACTGTCTGGGATGCAAAATCTGCACATGCGATTCTGCATGTAACTAGCGTGCTGCAGATAAGGACACAAGCTTGTGTAAGTGGAGGGGGACTAGGCAGACAGACTATGTATTGCACTACAGCAGGAAGCTAGCTAGCTGGCTGACCACAGGCTGTTCGTTAGTGACTGAGCTTCCGTCCGCTGTGTCTTATCCTCGCTTTGTGCTCAATCTACACATCAAAAACACAATTCCTAAGAAATCACATGCGTGTCTGTCTGTTTGGTTGAAGGCCAATATAACTCTGCCTTCAGTGTATAACGTCACCTAATGTATTGTCTGGCACCAGTGCTTCTTGAAAAGTCCACTTCTTCTCAGAACACCATAAGAACTACATCCACACTATGTTGTTTTAGTAAACAACAGTCTGCTTTAATTGAACTTTGATGTGTGCGTGTCAAAAGATGAGAAGTTTTTCCTAAGACCATTTTTCTATAGAACAGGTGTCCATTTCAGACATTACTAACACACACACGCGCACACACACACACACACACACACACACACACACAACTGCTAAAGAGGTAAACCCCCCTTAACCAGAAACATGAAAATAAGGGACAGAACTGAGACAGAAAGCAAGAAACAGAGAGCAAGAGAGCAGAGAGCGAGAGAGCAGGAGAGAGAGAGAGAGAGAGAGCAGAAGACAGAGCGAGAGCGAGACTAATCACTGAGTGAAGGTCATCTGAGGTCAATCTGGAGATGAGAATAACGAATGAGAGAAAGTGGGAGAGTGGGAATACCAGATGTATAATGAGGTAAAATAATACGTTGAGATTATAATAGAGAAAGTGACTTAAGACAGGGTATAAATCTGGTGTATCTAGAAGTGAAATAAATAAATAAAAAGGAATATTGAAGAGAGAACTTTAACAAAGGGAAGTTGTAGGATAAAATGGGTGGACTGTCAATGTAAGCCCCATGTAACACTCTAGGGCGAGGAGAATGGGTGTAATCCAAGTGTTCCGCGCCGAGTTGTGGAAAGTGTGTGTGTCTGTGTTCGAATGTGGCAACTGGTGATAAGTACAAACTGTAACTGAAACACAGATCCTATCAGTGACACACACACACACACACACACACACCCCCCCCCCCCCCAATGGCACTTTCCAGATGACTCACATGTAAAGTATTGTATATATTTTCCCCCCACTAAACATGAAAATTAAAGACCAAAAGACCTCAATGTATGCCATCATACATGGGGAAATATTGCATTTTTAACTGAAGTTAAACAGATTTGCCTCCTGTGTGTCAGTTATGTCTTTCAGCTAGTGTTATGACCCATTACTAAAAGCCTTGTTCGAGCAAAAAAAGGAAACTGTTAGCATGAGTTACTCAAATAACACGCACGTGTCGCAAATCGCACGTGTTGGCATCACACGCCAACCTTATGGTTTGTTAAGCGAAAAAACAACTCCTTTGTCATAGAAAGCTGCAGGCTTACCGTGTTGTAGCACGGGGCTGGCTCCTGTCCGTCTGTGATGAGTTCCCTCTCTCCCCGGGGGTTGACCCTCCTGAAGCGCCGCCGGGACGTCCTCTGGGAGCCGTCCCTGTGCAGGGCCCCCTCGTCGCCCTCGCTGCCGTTATCCACCTGCAACACACAAGGGCCACGCTCCTGAGAACCGCTTGCGTCCTGTGAACCCCGCGTCCGGGAGTCCACGGCGGAGGGCCGCCTCAAGCAGCTCTTGAGCTCCACGGGTTTTTCCGAGTGCCTGCGGGGACGTCGCTCCGAGCTGTGGCGCGTGGCCTCGGGGCCGTTTTGCTCCGGACGGCCCGGCGGGCTCTGGTCCGTGGGGTCTGGCTCGGGGTCAGCGGGTTCTGCGTTCAGGCCGGGCTCGCCGGTGCCGGCGGGGTCCTGGTTGAACATCCAGCTCTTCCAGAGCAGCGAGACGCGGTGCCAGCGCAGGGTGCTCATCCTGACCCGGGGTGGGGGAGTCAGGATTTCCAGGCATACATATGGACCGCAATTGCATCAATGACAGATTTTAATTCCAGAAGAAGGAGGACTGTTCGAACGGCTCAAATTAAGAAAAATAAGGAAATAAAATATCCCCCCAAAAAATCCAAAAAGCCCCCCAAAAAACAGGAACCTATAACCTTGAAACTATTTTTTTTAGAAAGTTAAAATAAAGCCAATGATACAAGGGCTGTGTGCATTCCCCTTCGCTCTCAGAAACAAAACTAACTGGTTTCCTTTCTAGCGCGCATGTGCCCAGACGTCAGGGCTTCTCATGTTGTGCGCGCGCACGCACACACGCACACGCACACACTCTTTCCCTCCCTCTCTTTGTGTAACACACACACACAAGCCACAGTTTCCTGCAGGAAACCGTAAATACACAAATATCCTCTCCACACACACAGAGGCCAAAAAAAAGCACAGCACACAGATTCCGTCCATACAATTTGTCCCCCCCAAGTCACGGTAGCGCCTGTTGCTGCCCGAGGAATGTGTTTTCTCTCTGCCGTTGCATAAGGGCCAGTTCTTCTCTATGGAACTCGCCATGTTTACAATGAAGGCACACATCCAAATCGCTGCCATTTGGATTCCTACATCATCATCGGTTGTCATCATCTGTCTTTCTTAATAGATCATTTGTTATTTGGTTTTTGCTTTCTTAACTTTGTTTTTGTAACCCTTTTTTTCAAGCATTTTCATTCCCTGAATTTATTGTAACATTTCAGATGCCAGATCTTGAACAGTGACATCCATGCGAGAAATATTATGTTACTTATATCTATAAACGTCAGTGTTATTGGACGTAAGCCGTCCTTATCTAAGGACGGCCATGTTCCAACCATTCAACATGAATGAGAAGATGACCCTCCCTAGATCGGTCACATGTTTAGATTAGCTAATGAACATGATATTGACATGTTCATGCTTATTTGCATACACCAACTTTGGTCCAAAAAGCTGCAACCTTTGAGAAAGTGAGAATCTCTCACTTCAGTCCTCCATTAAAATGTTTCAAATGTTTCTTTGACTTGGTTTGAGGGCGTGGCTTGTTGCATGTTTGAGGTACTACAGAGAGACTACACCAAAAGGCACCTTGCTCCATCTGTGCTGCAGTGCCACATTATGTGCTAGACCAGTTGCATTCCATCCAGGCTCACATATTTCAGATTCAAGTCCCACATGTGAACCTGGTAAACAAGACAAGACTACAATCTATTGGTTAGTTCTCTCATACAATTGGTGTATTCTCCAGGCGAAGAAAAATAAAATGTTGGCATTTCTTGGCCGTGGCACTATCTTTTTTTCTCATGTATACAATTAATTGATAGCAGTTGCCCAAAACGTGTTTTTGTGTAATTTAGCTAAATCGGATAGACCGGACAACGACGTTGTTATCAATGCAGGCTAAAGTGATAATGCATATGGTCATGTTATGGGCATATTTATGGTTATGCATTATGAATGTGTTCAGACACTGGGGTTAAAGGTGATGTAGGTAAGAGTCAAGAGATTTGGTTTGAGTTTGGTTTTTCTAGTGATTTTGAGGTTTGAAAGTCATTTGTGGTAAATAGCCACCCATCAGTGAGTGAAATGTGCAGACACACAAAATCAGACACAGGCAGACCCTCTCTTACACATATGTGCACTGACTTTATACCCATGTGCGTCATTAAAGATCTGATCATGTAATGATCTCATCTCATCTCATTTGTTCTTCTAATAGAAGCCAAGTAGAAGGATCCCTGGGGCCTTCAGCCACTCACTCGTTGTCTCATTTAATCCCCTGCTTACTCATCCATAACTTAACTACATGATGGCTGGGATTGGAATTGGCAGGGACCATAAGATACGCAACGATTTTTGAGTGCCGAGACGATCTGTGTTGCGTTTTGGTAAATATTGCGAACACTTTTACAATTGAATATTTTGTCTGGCTTAGCATTGGGGTTTGGATTCTACTTAAATAAATGTGGCCGAACACAACAGAACATAGTTCGCTAATTGAACATTGGCGACACTCCAGTGCCCTCTTTAGGATGGTACCATTATATTGCTTCCACCTTTGTTTTGAGTCAACCTGACCATTCAAGTAGGGGGGAAGCAAAGAATCCCAATTTGCAGATGAATCGATTTTTTCCCCCATCCCTTCCTGTACCCACCCCCAATACTGTAGTTGGTAGTGGCTTGTGCTGCAGTAACTTCAGTGACAAACACAAGTCACAAATTTGACACCCATATTAAGGTATTACGGAAATGACAGTGCTGTTATTTAGTATTGATTACTAATGGATACAGATATATAAAAGGCCAGCACCAGTGTTATTTGTGTTATTTTAATTAGCGGGCTAAACGGTGCTCCTTTTACCAATGATACAATGTTATTGCATTCAATTGTATGATTAAAAGCTGAATTGGACCTTAATCGGATTGGTCATGCTGAAATGTCTGGCATCGTCTCAACCCTACTACCAACAGAGTTACACAAGAGCAGGGATGGGCCTGACAAAATATAGAGAGGATTCAATCTCTTTGGTGAGGTCTCAAATAACTTGAGAACCATTGTGCCATCGAGACATCCTTTGGGAGCTGATGGGAAAGAAGGAAGTGCTGCCTTGTTGAAGAGAAGAGCGAAACACAGGAGGAGGGACCCAATGATGAACGTGTGTGTGTGTGTGTGTGTGTGTGTGTGTGTGTGTGTGTGTGTGTGTGTGTGTGTGTGTGTGTGTGTGTGTGTGTGTGTGTGTGTGTGTGTGTGTGTGTGATATGAAGACATTGCTCACCACAATCATTTCTGACGGTTCCAAAGTGATGCATTCACAGCCTCGCCTCCCTCCAAACTGTCTGCCAAAACTAGGGGGAGAAAACAAAGACGTTAACAGTAAGAAGGTAGCCATAACTCACCCATATGATCACAAGCAGCAATACACTACAACCCCATCCTACTTTATTGTGGACACATTGTAATCTTCATGGGATATTCTCTGAGTTATTTACTTAACTCTGTCTGCACAGTGTATAACAGTCACGATGATTGGCCTATTTAACAGTAGCATTTACACTTCCTCACAGCTCACACCTTATATTGTCCAAGGTTGGCAATTTTAAAATACTCCATTACATTTGTGATTGTGTGGACATCAGTCACCAATTTATCATTGTAAAGATATGTAATTCAACTCTAGTTGTTAAACTAGTCAAATAAATTGACCATGGGAAAGTTCCAGTGTGTACAATTGAGGTGGCAACTAGCGGTGGGGGGGCATGCAGAGTGCAACCAACGGAATCCCCCCCTCGACCCTCCCTTTACAGCGGCTGCGGTGGGCTGTACTGGCCTGCATTGTGTAAGGTGCCAGTAGGTACTTCACAAAATGATGTCCTCATCTACGACAGCATCAGGGAGTCATTTGTCAAGTAAGGAGGTTTTTTGATAGATTGATGAAATTTAGTTATTAAGTATTTGTTAGATGTGTTTTTTTTTCGCCAATAAAATCATTCAAACTTATGGAGTTGAATGGGACTCGACACAACACTGATTTCGTTTTTTTTGCGAAAAGGGGAAAATCTTTTTTTCTTGGAAAAGGCACTCAGACATCACGAAAAGAACGTCACCTGTGTTCGCAGCAGAGGGGAACGTTCACATACCACATTGGGTAGAAAAACTTTTTACCCTTTTTTCTACAATCACATAGCTTAGCTGGAGGTATACCTGTGACGTCACGTTATTTGTGAGATTCCTGTCAAACAAAGACAGGTTTTTCACCTTAAAAAGGGCCGTGCGTTCAAGGCAATGTTGGGAAATAGAGTCGCACAGTGGCTGGTCTCGTCCTGTTGTACTGGTTCCCAACCCTGATGGCATTATTCAGTTCTGTGTTGACTAGGGGTGTAACGATACACAAAAGTCACGATTCGGTACATCCCTCGGTTTTTAAGTCACTGTTCAGTATGTTTTTCGGTACAGCAGGGTTAAAATTATATTTTTATTAAACTTTTTTTTTAGTTGATTTGATTTATTAAATTGAGGATAAAAACAATAATGTTTAGGACTTATTTCTATTCTGGTCCTCAACACCAAACATCAGGACAAGACAAGACACTCACAGAGTATGTGATAATCAATTAAAAAATATATAAACTTTTTTTTTTTTTTTTTCGGTACGCACCGAAATGAAACGTGCATCGAACAATTTGACCCATACCGAAAAATGTCGGTACTAATACACGTATCGTTACACCCCTGGTGTTGACCACCGCAAGGTAAATGGTGTCTCAAAGTCTGATGCGTATCCAATGCCACAGGTCGATGAACTCCGACATCAGTTAGACATGCCAATTTTTTTTTTCCAACACTGGATTTAGCCAATTTTTTTATACTGGCCGACTGCCTTATCTCCAGTCAAAGGACAAACCGGCCTTATGGACAGAGTGCTGCGTCCGCGTGCAGAGTATGCTGCTGCACACATTGATGAGGTCGTTATTCATAGTGACACCTGGCAGCAGCATAATGCAGCCGGTCGGGGGGAGGGACGATACTCGAGTCAGTGAGGCGGGCAGTGCTCGCGGCCCACCCAATGAAGTGTGTGAATGGACGGAGTGAGGGATGGTGTTGGGGTACAGCTTAGGTAGCGGGAAGGTGCGCCTACAGGTGGAAAATACAGAGGCATTCGCAGCCCATCCGAGACCAAACAGCAGGCGAGGGCACTCCTGGGAATAGCTGGCTGCTATATGCGGTTCATCACCGCCTTCTCTGAGCTAACCAGCCCCATGACCGACCTCATCCCAAAGGGTGCTTGAGATTCTGTCCAGTGGACCAAGTCGCTCTTAGACATCCCTTACTTCAAGCCTCCTTTTGCCTTGCAGACCGACACATGGAACAGGGGCCTGGGGGACGCTTTGCCCCGGGGAGGTGGAGAGCATGGGATATAAGAGAGAGGAGGGTCTGCACACTGTTATTTTGCTCCAGAAGTAGATTTATTTATAAACAGGCAACGTTTCGATCACTAGAGATCGTCATCAGGCATTGAGAACTATGGGACAATGGGGATATGTGACTCTCCCCCACAGTGAGACTGGGGCCCCGTCCACACGGGCAAAAACAATCAGTTTTCCCTTAATGCGTTTCAGGAATATCTCTGTAAAGACGGACTCGTGCGAAAACGCATCGAGCTGTAGAAACGCTCTAGTACATATTCAAGGCGACTGTGTGGCGCTGGTTCTCCACAAAAAAAAGTGGAGCGCATCAAACCTGTGCGCATGAAGCACATGGGCGCTGTATATAAACATACAGTCGGGGAGGAGACAGCAGTTGTTAAACCTTTTAGATTGAGCAGAAAAACTTTTTAATGTACAGTTAGTAATTAAATGTACCAAGGGGCTGTATTTAAAGCTACAAAAATAATACAAATCAAATAAATGAATAAAAAAATCAACGCAACTCTCACGTCCCCAGCTGGTGGGGGGGCAATGACGTCATTGTTTGCATTTCAGGTGTCCACACAAATCCTAACACGAAACCGCATAGGTCTGTTTTTATCTGAATCCACCCTCGGAGGTGGTTTCAGAAAAGTGTGTTTTAGTGCACCGGATCCGCCGGATCCGTCTGGACGGTCGGCCTAAACACACAAGACTTATGCGGTTTCACCAAAAAATCGACTGTGTGGATGGGGCCTGGGTTTGACAGGTGAACCACACAGCTGTGGTAGCAAGGTGTCGCCAGAGCAGTATTGTAGTGTGTATTTATATATGTGAATAAAGGACTGTCTGCCAACCTCCTGCCTTCGCCTTCCTTATAACCCGGTAGTAGCACCGACATTGCCATAGTCTGCAACTATTTTTTCATACTTAACAATCAACAAATATGTAAAAGCTGAGCTGCTGGTGATGTCAATGTAGCATGTCAGACATTGTCTAGCCTAAAATGCAATGTGACTACTTAGACAAGTCATGCTGGGTTTAAATACCTAATGTATATGGTCCAAGCCTGAGATAGTTTCCACCAATCTACACATATGGTAAATCAGTTTAACATTCAATACAGTCTATATTAATTCAGTTTAACCTGTATAATATATAGTTTACGTTAATTCTGTTTAACCTGTATAATATACAGTCTAAAATACAGGTTAAACTGAATCAACATAGACTGTATACAATACAGGTTAAACTGTATTAACATAGACTGTTGCGTTCATTATTGTAAAACTTCAAACGTGGGAGAACTCCGCCTACCCAGGCCAGCCAGTAGCCGTTGGCAGACAAACCTATTTACGTCTCAACAACAATGAAACTCCCGTTTAATGTTGGTTTCCTTCTTTATAACTATTCTGTTGTGCAAACAATACATTCAAACTGCCGTCTTTGGTGGTGGGCTGAGCAAAAGGCAATGCCAACACAGGGAGGATTATGAAGAAATGATGCCTGTTCATCAGCTACAAACAAACTACAGCTCCAGGATAACTGGTCTAGGCTAAGGCTGTGTGCCAGAGTACCCACAGAAAGGTGCGCTAGTCTTGTCTCAGGTAGAGCCCTCAGAACGGAGGTCAGGCAGAGTCTGACAGCTCTATCTGTGCTCCACTGAGGCGAAACGAGGTCCTGACCGGCAGAGCTTACCGGGTCTGTCTGTCCGACTGAGAGTGTGCGTGTGTCAAGCTTCTTTGAAAAATGTGAGATGGACAGTGTGAGAAAAAGATGTACTCCTTTAATTTAATTTCTCACATCAAATATTGCATATACAATATGTGCATTCCCTCACAATGGTTTCTCTTTTAGTTTATGTTTCTTGAAATATAGAAGCATCACAATTAATTAAGATGTCCCCCACACTGCCTTCTCACACGTGTATACAACCAGGCCCCCCACACACACGGACACACACACACACACACACATGGACACACACACACACACACCAGCAGGTGATACCAACATCCCACCCACAGTGTCCTGATAGCAAACAGCAGCAGACCAGGAGAAGGGACTCTGACAGCTGTAAAACTAGGGGCAATAAACGTTGACAGCCGGTGTAGAAGTCCAAGCCACACACAAGCACGTACGTAGGTAAACATGCCCATGGAAATAACAAGCTGCTGTTCATAGCCACAATACACTAGTGGTGGACAACAACTAATGGAGGAAGAGCATTTGCAGAATGATGGATGTCCACCCCCCCCATTTCAAATTCTTGAAAATGCTCCCACATCAGAAAATACTTTAAACCAGAGTGTACTAAGCCACTTGATCCACTGAAAGGGGAGTGGTCTAGCTCATCTATCTTCTAATAGAAGAGATTCATGCTTTCAACACTGGAATCTCAGAGGATCCAGAGAAAAGCTGATGTTAAACTGATGATAAACTGTCTGATTATGTTTGACGATGGGTTACCACAGGTGTGTCATGAATGTAGACATCTTAAACTATTTCAATGACACACCCAATTGAGTCAAACCCATACTGGATCTGGATATCTATGTATACCATTACTTCACTGATAATTCCTCTGTGGACACAAATACAAAGTTACAATTCACACAATACAATTCTGAGTGAGTTCCATTTCAGTTCCATTTCTTCACTGTGGCGGATCTGGCCAGCCTACAGCCTACTGGCAAGCAAATGAAAACACCCAGTGAATGGTCTATTTAAATGAACCATATTTTCTTATAGTCTTTATGAAGGAAACTTTGAGTCCTTATCGCTACATATCCTCCTGAGACGCACTTCAGGGATAAAAAATGAAAAAGGTAATTCAGTCAATTAAATTAAAACAAGCCAAAAAGGTGCAGTACTAAAAGAAGACAAAACGCAAAAAAGCGCTCAAACTACCAGGGATGATTAGCATTGTCATAACATAGCATAAAAATAAATAATGGTGTCACTACTGCGAATATGGGAAACGTACATTTCTCTAACTGTAGACAGAAACCGTTCTCCATGATTAAAATAAAGAAAATCAAAATCCCTTTTCTTCACGCATGGTTTGACCCTCAGTGTTTTTTGTTATTGGATGTTTGTTCTAAAGAAAGCGTTTTGCTGAGATTTTGTTCAGACCATCAGGGCAGATAGGAAGCCCAAGGACTGGGTGACGTGTTAGCGCTCGGATATTTGCAGACTTTAACGCTACGCTGACTTTCCATTGGGGGAAAGATTCCTGGCTCACACAAGTCAACAGAAGCATAAACTTAAAACAGTGGCGACCCGCATTGAGCTAAATAAACGAGAAAAAAAGAGAAAGAGTGAGAAAATGAAAAGCAGAGAAAGGAGTGAGCATTCAAAACACGTCTGAATGACTGAAACTATTCTTACAACAAGGGCCGCTCTAACCTTCCCATTTCCCACTAGACAACGTCAACCCACTTCAGACAAAGGAATACGTGTCGGTAAATCCAGCGAATGTCGAGCAAAAAGAATAAAGAGTTAGCAGCACTGTCAACACTGACCAGGAAGAACGGCTTTAGAGGATCCAGGCGGTGACTTTCCTTTGGCGGGACATGGAGCAGCCAGCCTGTTGTTATTGTTATTATCCAAACAACGTTTAGTGGCAGTACTCCTGGTTCTACTCCAAAGGGCACTGGGGTCTAGAGTGTCCGTCGTTCTCCGGAGTCCTCAGAAGTTCACAGAGTTGGCCAGTGGTAGGGTTTTTACTTTGGGAGATTATTTCACGAAGGGAGGAGAATGTGTGTTGTCTCTCTCCCGCCCTGTTCTGCTACTATGTTCACTGGCTCCAGGCTGTGTGCGCGTGTGTGTGTCTTGCTCATTTCCTGCCTTAATGTGCTCCTGTAAACACATGGCCAGGCAGCTATGTGTCCTGCAAGGGGTTCCACATTCCACACACAGACACCTCCCCCAGTTAGCTCCATGTGCTGTGACCCACAAAGCCCCCTGTGGCTACTTTAACTTGCGCACTCATTATACATAAATGTAAACACAGACACAATTGAATGAACATACACTGAATGTACATGTACATCTAAATCACACAAAAACACTAAAGAGCTCGCTCACACACACACACACACACACACACGCACGCACACGCACTTCTGATAATGAAATTCTAGCCGCTGATCAGCCTTGCTTTTATTTTGATGCACTTGAGCTCCTCCTGCGCCTAGTGCCAAGTATGTCAAGTATGTCATCATAGTGGGGACACATTTTGTAATAACATTTCAAAAGGAATTCCATGAAGAGGAAAAAAACAGAAGGGTGGCAAGCCAACCGGTTCCTTGAAAATAATAAAAATGATTCCACGAGAGGTCACCACCGTCCGACAGCACCCAGCTACAACGATCAGCACAGCTCAGAGCCGCAGAACGCCACGCAGTGTACTCTCATCATTATTATACAACCTTACAAGACCCGGACATCTATATAAAGACTGCATTCTTTATGAATGACCACATAAATAACCTTGGGTCATGTTTGTAAGTAACGCAGTGGCTGGTTTCCATGACGTTTTCATGGTTGAATAGTCAGGGGGTTGGTATGAACGTGTGATTGATTATTCGATGTGTGTCGACATCCACAAAGGCAGCCATGGATCATAGGCAAGAAATCCCATCCCATCCCATCTTCAACGCTAAATATATTACTCTAAGAGAGAAAGATTGAGTTTATTCAGGTATTAATACTCGTGAATGTCTCTGGCTCTATGTACAGTATGCCATCATACTTGAAATCCCCTAGTCTCTAGTGGAATTATAGGTGGCATGTCTTAATCCACCGTGTTGGCAAACAGGGTAGAAGCTTTTCCCTGCGGCTTCTGTCACTTAAATAAATGTCACCATGCTTGATTGGGTCGGTCCCTGATCTTTGTTTACTTTGAGAGTTGCAACTTGAGATGCGATTGCATGGAACGATTACTTTGTCTCATATCTCCCACACTGGAAACGATTGTTGTAGGAAATTACCCCAGAAATGTCTTGCGGTATCTACTGTATAGCCAACATATTATTCGTTAATTAATTTGAATTACTGTTATTGTTAACATTTTGGCTAGAGTTCTCATCAGCTTGATTCTTTATGATTTGTTTGTTCTATATATATATATATATATATATATATATATGAGCATAATTTAAACAGTTATGAAGGTTTAATAGAAGCGCACTGCAGTGATGTTAGTTTCACGATTTTCAAAAGAGCGGCAACAAGTCAGATCATAAAACCCAAAACCCTTGTTATTTTTTTTAAATTAATTTAAGCAATACTTTTCTTTTTATTCAGTGCCTGAGGCTTCTATAAACCAAAGCATGTTTGTAAAGTTGTCTGATTCATTTCTGAATTTTGTTTGATATTTGAATAGCAGTCAGAAATGGGTTTTTGTTGTGTGTTAAAAAAAAACATTGGGATCTTTCAACCTAGACCTATTTTCCAATAATTTAGGTTCCAAAAGACTAATGCTGACAATGTGCTTTTAGATTGGTCCAGTATTCCAATCTAAAGGACTCCTACAGAGAAATAGAACTTGGTTCTTTACCTTTCGTTCAATCACAAGTCTCTCTCAAGGAAAACTCTTCCTTGAGGACGTACATTGACCGGGCGCTAATGCCCCAAAGGATAACAACCCAGGGAACACGGGGTGTAATTGTCTGTATTTGTCCCTTAAACAAAACATGATGGAAAAAAGGGTCTAGGTTGAAAATCAAGAATCTTTTCTTTCACTGCATCTTGCGGAAATGCAGTTTGATTTGGCAAGGACACCATCACTATGTCATATAACACATATATGCTTATATCTGTGTTAGGCATATATTATAATATGATTATTATTTTCTAGTACAACATTGGGTTTTAAAAAATGCTTGTGCGTGCTTGTGTTGATATGAGCATACGTGTAGATGATGAGAGTGTGTGCGTGTGACCTACCAGCACCTGGCAAGGTACATGTGCTCCTTGACAAACACCGACCCAGACAGCAGGATGTACCAGCAGGTTGCCAGACTGTCGGGGCTAAACAGAGGAAACACATTGAAGGTGAAACTTCAAGCTACTGCATTGCATGGGCCCCCCCTGCGTCCCCAATGAAGACACACAGCGCCCCACTAGCAACTTCCTGTTACTTTCTTAAAGCAATGAATCACTTTGTAAGGCTTTATTAAATATAAAATAGGTTGGATGATTAACAACTGGCCTGAAAGCAATAATATATAACATCATCATATACATTATACTGATAATCTTCTGAAAAATATATAAAATTATACACTACACATAAATGGAAAACCAAACATACACATGAATAACAACTGAGATTGCATCTGTGAGTGAGTAAGTGAGTGAGTGAGTGAGTGAGGGAGTAAGTGAATGATTCAAATTGAATCTGCAAACCGGGATGTTCTGGGTTAAGAATCAAGAAATCAATGAAAAATAATAGGAGCGATTGGGAGTTTGTTTGAGTCTGGAAGTATTTAGTGACAGTAATAGTAATTTACTATTTATGACAGTAAATTAGCATCTAAATAAATCAAAAGATTGCACGTTTCACTATTATTTTCCCATTGCCTCATGCTCCATGACTGTACATGATTCTCTCCCTCCCTTTCCCTCTCAGTTCCCTCCTTATTTATCCTCTCTTGTCATTTTCCTTCCTCCTCCCCTTTTCAATCTCCTGGCATGCACTCCCACTCTAATTGGCTGTCCTGCTCTCCTACTCAACACCTCCTCTTCTCAACGTCCTAAAGAACTTCCTCTAAACATCTTGCGTGTTGTTCATCCTCTCAGATTCCTGATTAAATCCTCTCTCTCTCTCTCTCTCTCTCTCTCTCTCTCTCTCTCTCTCTCTCTCTCTCTCTCTCTCTCTCTCTCTCTCTCTCTCTCTCTCTCTCTCTCTCTCTCTCTCTCTCTCTCTCTCTCTCTCTCTCTCTCTCTCTCTCTCTCTCTCTCTCTCTCTCTCAAAGACCACTGCCAATCGGTCTCAATCATTTTAACAAGTCAGGATGGATTCAAGCAGTTTTACCTTATTAATTTTGTTCTCAAGACATTGTGGACTGTACTGTAGTGTGGACCCAATCCCCAGTTGTTATTCAACATGAGTGGAATCCAGCAATCAAGGTCTGGGGCATTTTGCATACAGAGATGCCCTTCTGCACACCACGGTCATAAAGCCTGGTTATCCTGATATTTGTGGCATTCCCACAGCTCAAACAGCTTTAGCCATGTCTTCTAACCTCGCATTAAAACAGGAGCTTTCACCCACGGAACCGCCACTACCTGGCTGCTTCTGGTTTCTGGTTGTGAACAAAAGGGGAGATCAACAGTCTCAGGAGATGCTGGAGCCACAGTGTTTGGCATCGGCAGTTGTCCCACTGACCATGAATCTTAGCCCACAGGGTCAAACAACAAGTGCACCTCACTTGACCGCCTTGACCATGCTTCATGTATAGAGTTGCAGCCCCGTGCATCACTGTGTGGCACTTTGCGCTAACAAGCAGATGTATCTTATAAGGGCCCACCAAGAGCTTTTACGTGTGTGTGTGTGTGTGAGTGTGTGTGTGTGACAAAGTACTTACTAGAACAGGATATGGTTGGCTTCATGCCTCTCGTATCTAGCTGAGGTACACATCGATCTGGAAGGGAGAGCAGGCAAGATGAAGGGGCGAAAGGAAGTGAAAGCAAAAGAGGGACAATGTATGAATTAAATGGGGGTAGTCAACTCGAGAAGATTTACAAAAGTACATGGTTTCACACACACACACACACACACACACACACACTACCTGAGCTGGTGCTCTCGGAGATGAGAGAGAACATCCATGCGGTACAGGCGGCAGTAGATGTGGTGGAGGTCCTAAAGAAGATAAATATTAATATTATTAATTATATATTTTCTAGCTTTATTTTCTTTAATATACACATTTATTCATTTCAAAGATGACAGGGAAAAAAACAAAGAACTAACTGATAAACCTCTGCTGCACAAAAAAACACACACAATGTCACATCAAGTAAGAGAGACTTCAAATTAGGGATGCACTAAAGGTTCAGCAACCAAAACAGTATTTTTTGTGGAACAATTATGCTTTTGATGACTTGATCAAATAGCAACCAGCATGGAGTGAGGCGCACATGCTTTATATATGCATCATGTCGGCAGTGTGAAAGCCCAAAAGTGACTCAAAAATGGCTGTTTGCAGACACTGCTAACATATCTAGAGGGGGGTACATCTGCAAAGAGTAACAGCACTACCAGTTGAATTCATCACTTGAAATCCAGACATCCCCAAAAGCAGGTAGAGTACGAGAGAAAGATACAGCAGCAGCAGCCAAAAACAATAAAGCAGAAAGTTCTTCCTCCAAGACCCAGCACATCCACTCCATTTTTGACAGACTTGTCTTTGAAAAGGCAAAACAGTTTTCCAGTGACAGTACCCAAGAAAAAGGCATTGCTAAAAAAGATCATGTCATTCATCGCCTTTGACAATCAACCAATCTTAGTTGTATAGGACGGACTTATAGAGCGCATTGGGCCTCATGCATTGCATATTGAGCACCATGCCTAGTAGACAACTTTTCTCAGACATGTGCTTGTGACACAGCCACATGACGTTATAAGTGTTTGAAAGAAATGGTACAAATTGTATGGAAAAAAAACAGTGCCCAGTTAACATAAAGTTTTAAATCCTTGCAAGGTTAAATAATGTTTTGGGTTACCTGTTAATTGGTTTTGTGTGTGTGTTTGCCGATGTGGAAAAGCCATAATAATGCCAGCGACATGTGATTTTTGCTGGGAGGACATGACAAAAAGGTTACTGGGACTTTAAGCTAGGTGACCTTAGGGGGCAAGGGGAGGAGTTACAGACAGGTACCAGGAAGCAGATGAACAAAGGAAAAATGTTTGGGATGGCCCAAGGGGAAGGGTGGTGAGTTTAGGAAAGGAGGGATCCTGAAATCTTAAAACCCCACCAAACTCCTGAGAAGGCCACGCTATACAGACAACAACGATGGAGTATATTTGTTTGAGCCTGCCTTACCGGTGAGATCCTTCCATTTTTCTACAATGCATTGTTAGTGGACTACTTTTTACGTGTTTTTTGGTGGAATACTTTTTTGGTGTTTTTTTGGGCTTTGGACTTTCAGGGTTTGGGTGTTGGACTTTGGGAGACTTGGGGAAGGGTGAAGAAAGAAAAAAACGTATGGTGTATAAAAGCTGTGGACAATTTGATGTTACTGATACAATTATCAAAATCAATACAAAAGCTTTTGAGAAAACAGTTTGTTTATGGGGTATTTTCTTTGGAATATACTGGATGGCTGATGGGAATGTGATTTGATGGAAGTTTACATATGTAACTGAAATATATTATGTAGTTTTCCGAACAAAAAGTGATAGTCTACCTGAAAGAGAAATCAGGGTGATTGTTACATGCTTACCCGAGATGCCTAAAGGGTTGATTATGGTCACAGGTTCACCCAATGCAATGACCACGCAGACGGGAACCTTTATGGTTCCACGTCGGGTTTTAGTAAGAGGACCAATAACAGCCCTTGCGACTGCGTTGCCTCGACAGAAGGCAGTGTTTCCCACACATAGGCCAATGTGTGGCGCTGCGCCACAGATTGAACAACGAGCGCCACAAATTGATTCCGCTTTTCATATTTATTTTAACTTGAACGCGATTTTTAAATGTAACTCCGCCAGCCCGTAATCGCGCCCCCCCGTCAACAATCCCGTCCGTCCGCCCGCAACCCAACTCCCCCCCCGTCAACAATTCCACCCGCGGTTATAACGTAAGCATTATAAGCAGTGGCGGTTTTAGGCACGGGCGAAAAGCGAGACATGAGAAAGAAAATGATCCACGCATGTTCTATAATCGATAATACCCCCCCCCCCCCCGTCAACAACTCCTCCAGACGGTAATCGCCCCCACCCACAACAAATCCGCCACACATTGCTACCTGGTCTGTGGGAAACACTGGAAGGTTACAATTTTTGGGAGGCGCACGTCAGGCCCTTGCGGTGGACGCAATGAGGGTCCGCAACAACGTAAGGGGTCCGTAACCCCCTTGCGTGAACGTGGGACCATAATCAGCCCTTAACTAGGGATGCAACAATAATATATTTTGATGGTAGGATTATAGTCTGAGGAATAACTACAGTTTGACGGTTTCACGATTAATATGCAACAATTTATTTCACAACACTATTCTTTATTAGAGGTTTTACTTTTTGTCAAAGTTTCAACATGTGGCCTGAGAAAATTCTTTTTATTGTTTTATTGTCTTTCCAGGCATTTCTGCATTGTTTATTGGCTATGCGTCTATGCGCCTTTAGCCACAACTTATTTTTTTTTTGCAGATTTGATAGCCGTCGTCTTGAACAACACCCTGGTGAATATGATCTCCCTGTGACATTCACAGCCTACTGTCATGAACATACCGGGTGTAAATCGACAAAATTCTCTCTTCTCATTGGATTTGGGAAAGTCGCTTGGTGATGGTGTCGGTAATGGGACGAACACGGCGCAAGACACCAAAAAATCTTTGAAAAGCTGGACTAAAAAGTAAATAGCAGATTTAAAATATTTAATTTATGCAATGGTGAAAAAGGTTCATTCCAAAGGTTTCATTATTTTCTGTTTCCGTTTTAGCCAAGAATTCTAATTTCGGTGCATCCGTACTTCAAATGATATCAGGGTTACAGGCTTCAGTGCTTTAGTCCAGTACGAGTTTATCTCCCTGTAAAGAATAGGGGCAGCAGGATCTCAGAGTGATACATAATAATCACTCAGCAATTAAACACAAAAACACAAAATAACGTTGCTCTTTCAGGGCCAGCTGTCAAAACATGAAGAGGCCGCAATGCAAAGAGCATGAGAGCAGAACAGCTCCATGTACGACCGCAGCAGAGCTGTCAAAGAGGAGAACTATCTCTCACACACACACACACACACACACACACACACACACACACACACACACACACACACACACACACACACACACACACACACACACACACACACACACACACACACACACACACACACACACGTCAGTGTAACAATGTCACATGAACCGTGTCAGAAGACAGCCCAAAATAAACAGACATGTCAAATAGGCCAACACGAGTCTCAACCTAGCATATACACACACACACACACACAACTCTGTTTGTGTGTTGAGGCCTTTTCATAAACAACCGAGATGACCGTCACTGATGTGTTCCACAGTTCGTTAGAATTGTTGTCTTATATTCCAGAGGCAACAAGCTAGGATTTGAGGGGAGAAGAGGGGATGGGCCCCTAGTAACCCCTGGAGAGAGAGTATAGAGAAAGGGATCCAATGTTGAATAATTTGGAACATGAAACTCCTGACCAGTTGCATTCAATTGCATAAAATATGGATGTAGCAAAGTGCTTATGCACACACATACGTGTATTAGGGGTGTACGGTATAAACGGCATGGAAAGTACACCGGTGTGAATTTGCGCAACGGTATGGATTTTTACCATACCATGAGACCGGTGTGACCAGTAGACAGTGTTGTGTGTAATGTGTTACAAAGTAAGTAAATAAGTATAAGTAAATACAGTAACGTAACTTCTTTTTCATGTGAAAAGTAAAGTTATGCAACACTACTGAAAATATGGTAACGAAACGTAGTTCCTTTTTCAATTCAGCGCAACGTTACTTTTCCCAGGAACCGATTTTCTCAGGCAGTATGCTATTGCGCAAGCACGCAGGCAAGCAGCCTGCGCAATAGTCCCTTCACAAGCTATCATTCCACACCGTACGAGACAGACGCTGGTAGCGTGAAGCTGTCTTTGCATCTCAGACATCGCTTCCGCAGGCATTTTCCAAAGCCAGTCCTTATGACAAAAAAGCCAGCAGTGGAACGAGATAACAAACGCTGTCACTGTTTACCTGTGTAAGGACATGGTTCCCTTTCAAAATGTCGATAGAAAGGGCTTTAAAGAGATGGTCAAAACACTCGATCCCAGGTACGCGTTACCTGCCCGCACAGACTTCAGCCAAATTGAGATGCCAAAACTACACAGCAAGATCCGCGATCAAGTGGAGAAAGAAATCCATGCTATCCATACTGGAAGTAACTTTAAAAAAAATAAAAGATTTAGCATTTTTTTCTATTGCAGTTTTGCTCAATAAATCTTCTTAAATACTTCTGTACTATGTGAAATATTTCCTAGTAATACAAAAATACAGTAATAGTTGCCTAACCAGTATTTTACCCCTTCAGAAGCATTTATATCAAAATTAGAATATAAAATTAACATACCGTGATATAATACCATTACCGTCTACGCCTCAAATCATACCGTGATATAAATTTTAGTCCATACCGTACAGTCCTAACGTGTATATGATAATGCACAGGAAAATGCTGATACCAATATATACACACAAACATTTGTAAACCAACACGTTATACTTGACGCAAGTATGTCACACACACACACACACACACACACACACACACACACACACACACACACACACACACACACACACACACACACACACACACACACACACACACACACACTTTTTGAGGTATTGATATCTACAAAACAGGTAATCAATAGGTCGAGACAGCCAGACATGGGGGGAGGGGGGTTCTCTGCTTGGGGACTTCAAGCTTGTAGGCAGAGGATGGGCACTTTATTACCCCTTTCCCCCCCCTACGTCTAATGTTGATGTCAGACTAGCTTAAATGCCCACTACCATTTAAAACTGCACCCTTTCTGCAGCACGCCATGCGCTGCGATGCATTATTGTCTCCATGTGCTCCCTGTGGGCTGTGGAGAGGGGGTAGGTGGGTCTGGGTGGGGGATGGGTGGCTCTGGTGTATCCCCTTCTCCCACCTTTGACCCCATGGCCTGTCGCTCTCATCCTGCCCCGTGAAGCCAGATGAGCTCATTGGTGATGAGGAGGGCGTGGTCCCAGGAGGGCCCTCCATTAGCCCATCGCCAGCTGCTCTCGGATACGGAGACACTCGCATCCAGGGCACGGACTAAACTCACTAATGAACCATTACTTTCAATTATAACTAAAGCATTCGGGTCGGTTACAATAATGACAATATATGGAGACATATATTGTCATTCGTTCGGTTCTTTTTATTGTATTTCAAGTTACTTCCACGTTGTGTTATGTTGTTCTGTGATGAACATCGAGGTCAACGATAAAGGATTTGGCTGATTTGCTGAACCCAGGTTGATTGTTGATATGTCTCAGCCATTGTTTTTGTCAGACTCACCCCCTCTCACGGTGTGTGAGTGTTTCCAAATTGGGCAGTTGGCGAGCAATAACATCCATTATATTCCAAACGAGTGTTAAGTAGCTCCCATAGCTGTATCCTGTATCTCTAAGTGCATATGATATGCCCTCGATAGGTAGTTTTCTCCAATAGTGTCAACAAATGAATTAATATTTTATTTCCATTCTGTGTTTCCACTACGGTACGCATTTTCACGGACTTAGAGACAGAGGCGCGAGTTAGAATAATGAGCGAATATAGGGTAGCTGCGATTTAGGCAGTGTGATGATTCTGAATTCTAAGTGCAGAGCAATATTTTGAATGGGTAAGTACAATTCAGAGCAACATCTTGCATGGGTAAGTACAGAAGGGGGTGTTTAACAGATTGGAACCAAACCAAAACATTCAGCCCGGAATCTAAATGAAGTGCTCAGTTCCGGGTTGTATGATTGTATGTATAAGCCTCTAAGTCCCTGAGCATGCGCATTGCTGCGTAAACTCAGCAAAACTTATGGATCTGTTCATGAGGTTCATAAGGTGAACTAATGTGAAAAACTAACTAGCAAGGGCATTTTGAATGCGCTTAATTCTGTTGTACAAAATGACAGTTATGAGACTTGCTTAACACTGGTTTGGAATATGTCAATGGCTGGTCAAATGCCCAGTGTTGGAATGCTGGTACACCACTGGAGTGTTTGAGATGAGGAAATCATGGCTGATTTCCATCTCGACATAGACAATGTCAACATTAACCTTGGGTCCTAGAAAACCGACTAATAATCGTTATCCTCTGAATGTGCAAGATGGATCTTTGTGTTAAATTGCATTTCTTATTGTGCACACAACTAGGATTGTATTCACACCAAACCAGGCGTTGCAATGAGAACCCCAGTTCAACCATTCCTGTCAATGGAGATGGTGTCTTTAAGCTCCCACCATAGGGGCTGCAGGGGGTCCCGGCCTGCAGCGACAAGTTGAAACAGAATCAACTTTTGGACCAAGACAAGCCTATTTCACACAGCAATGGACAATCACATAAGCCAGTGATCAGCCCGGAAGACGCCCAGAACCTTGTTTACCATGTAACGTTAGCATTGGAGTGTTCCGCTGTTTATCAAACAACTGTGAGGGTGGGAGAGAGACCGGCACTGTGTTGTCCTTTCCAGAGCTGTACAGCCCTGCCATGGGGGAGTGGTTGAAGTTGACAACATGACATCACACAAACCTGCCGTGATGTGACACTACCACATCGCCGCAGCAGTCTGCTCTAATTGCCACAATGCCAGATCTGGTGTGAATCCAGCCTTAAACCGGGTCCAGTAGAATGTGTGTGGTAGTGTGTTGAGGCTGAGGAATCTACAGTACTGCTGCCCCCTACTGTTGTTGGCATGCATTCTTCCACACACTCACACACCGGACTACAGTGGGCGTAGTGCTGGGATACAACCCGAATTAGGTGGACAAACACACTTCACAGCTACAGCAAGTTTAAGGTCAGATATGCATCTTTTAGGGGAAAAACCCTAGAGGACATGGAGACACAATCACCAATACCAACTCAATGACTAAATTAAGCTTAAATTGCAATGAAGGTTATAGTACAACCTCTCACTATACATATGAAACATCTGATCATTTAGCGCGAGACATGTGGCTATGTGGTGAGGGAGCAAACAGGAGAAATCATGTTCAAATCATGTTCAATGGACTAGTCAAATTAGCTCAACAATAGTGCCTTTCTACTTCTAACCACTGTGCCTTCTAAAATCTCACTCACACACACACACACACACACACACACACACACGCACGCGCACACGCACACACACACGTTGTAAACCATGCAAGGCAATAACAGCTCTTAAGTGAGAGCAGTCAAGTTACACATGATGATCGTCAAAACGCTGGCATGTCCTAAGTGTTGCCACCCAAAATAGCGTCCACGACCCAAAATACTACCCGCTACTCCGCCCTCAGCGCCAGTCCTGAGCAGGCCTTTCGCTCCATGCTCAAAGTGACTATATTATCAACCCGAGTCTCTGAACTACTCTTCCCTCACGATGCACAACAGTTGATTTTGTAGTCCCAAAACATGGATAAAGAGGTTTGTTTATTCATGACACACATACAATTATCATATGTGCTAGCGACGCCTAGCATGCAAAAGGCCCTTTTAGCCTTGGAATCCTTGCTCATTGACACCCCGTCAGAAGCAGCAAAGAACCTGCAACGCCGAGAGTAAAACACTCATATGAGAGTGCATGTTCAGCGGCGCCAAGTCAAAGCTCCAACCCTCTGTGACCCTGACCGGAATGTGGGGGAATGGGCCTGGGGGCATGTGGCTCAGGAGGTGGAGCGGTTTGGCTGGTAACTGGAAGGTTGCTAGTTCGATCCCCGACTCCTCCTAGCTGAGTGTCGAGGTGTCCCTGAGCAAGACACCTTACCCTTACTGCTCCCGACGAGCTGGCTGTGGCCTTGCATAGCAGACACCGCCGTCGTGTGTGAATGTGTGCATGAATGTGTGCATGAATGGGTGAATGTTAGGCAATATTGTAAAGCGCTTTGAGTGGCCACTGGTTCAAAAAGCGCTATATAAATGCAGTCCATTTACCATTTAATATGTAATTACTACTAGATAAATAAGCTGTTCTGTAGTGGCACAGGGTTTGGTTCCCCACCCTCACGCCCATGTTCACTCCCACAACTAGATTCCCACAATCAGGCCTTTTATTAGGGTTCAAGTCACGCGAGGAAAGGCAAGGATGGAAAGGAAAGCAATGGTCACGGACAAATTCTAATGAAATATGTGAACGGCCAGGTGTGAAATAAAATCATGTCTTACTGTGGGTTTTTTTTTTCCTTGTTTTTCTTTTTTTCATTTACTAACTTTTACTACTAACATTTACTAATCCAAGAATACAGAAGGCATGAGTTCAGACGGTTGATTAATTACATTTCTAAGGGATATTATCTTTTAAATAGGTTTCCCTTGGGTGCTGGTGACCCTCACTTTTTAGTGAGTCCTTTTCATCAAATATGAGTGCCTTGCCATGGTTTAGGATGAGATTGTGCTTGGTAACTGCCTTTCTCACGAGTTTTGACAAAAATTCCTCTCTGGCCTTACCAATGTCTTTGTACGTTCAGGGGTTCAATCGGCATGCAACCCACAGCCGCCTCCGAGTAGAGCATACACGGGATGCCAGACCGGACTGTCAGCGTGACAGAAGAGGTTATTGTGGGCAGACGCTACAACGCATCCATTCAGTGGCCTGCAGAACAAACAGCCATGCTAACATCCTGCCCACACAGCCGGCCTTCGACATTCACATGGAGTAGTGACCGTGTCAACACTTTGCACAGCGGTAGGATAACAATGCTGTGAGCCGGGGACCGTACAACGAGCGTATGGTCCCGTACTCTACTCACGTACTACAGAAAATAAGTAACCACAAAGCAGGCAAGTAGGGCTGGGACATAATGCGGCGATATATATTCGCCCTTCCTTGGTGCGATATGAGAATCGATACACTGGCGCAAAGTATGACATTTTTTAGATTTTTATTTGATTATTTATTAAATTAATGATTTTTGTTGCACCCAAATTAGCGCTAAAAATATTGATATTTGAATGAATAAATTAAGGCGCTCTAAACAGATTTCCCTGCTCCCAGTGTCGCCTCTTCATTGCTCCTCAACACATGAATGAGGCGAGTTTGCACAATGAATGAAGGCAGAAATCCAGCACCTTTTCACAGTGATTTTGTATTCATAGCTAGACATCGCTAGATATCGTGATATATCGCTATAGGATTGGCTAACAATATTTAGATTCTCGCAGAATCCCGATATTATCAGTATCAGTGGCCATGTATCGCATATCGTATCGTAAGGTACCCTGAGATTCCTACCCCTAATAACAAGTGCCTTAAAATGTGACACACAATGGAACAGATGATAACAATACTGATAGAACCTTAACCTTAACCTTTTTATGGAGATGATATGCATTGAAACAAGAAACACCTTGATGTCATAGTTACAAATGCATTATCAGCAGACTTAAACAAACGTGGCCTCTGCTGATAGCCCTGGAGTTTTAAATTAACATTAAAGGGGTAGTAGGGGTGATCTGAGGATCTCATCACTGCTCTTTGCAGATGATGTGGTCCTGATGGCATCATCGGCCTGTGACCTTCAGCACTCACTGGATCGGCTGGCGGCCGAGTGTGAAGCGGCTGGGATGAGGATTAGCACCACTAAATCTGAGGCCATGACTCTTAGCAGGAAACCGGTGGATTGCCCTCTCCGGGTAGGAAATGAGTCCTTAGCCCAAGTGAAGGAGTTTAAGTACCTCGGGGTCTTGTTCGCGAGTGAGGGTACGATGGAGCGTGAGATTGGCCGGAGAATCGGAGCAGCGGGGGCGGTATTGCGTTTGCTTTACCGCACTGTTGTGACGAAAAGAGAGCTGAGCCGCAAGGCAAAGCTCTCGATCTACCGGTCGATCTTCGTTCCTACCCTCACCTATGGTCATGAGTGATGGGTGATGACCGAAAGGACGAGATCTCGGATACAAGCGGAGGATTCTCAGGAGGGTGGCTGGCTTCTCCCTTAGGGATAGGGTGAGAAGTTCAGTCATCCGGGAGGAACTCGGATTAGAGCCGCTGCTCCTTTGCTTAGAAAGGAGTCAGTTGAGGTGGTTCGGGCATCTGGTAAGGATGCCCACTGGACGCCTCCCTTGGGAGATTTTTGACATCGGGTCTCATTTCCAAGTGAGCCAGTGTGGTATTTATCATTGGAAACCGTTTAACACTTTTCATTCAGTCCTTCTAGTTGCAGAAATCGCTGGTGCTAGGCTAGCGCAAGTCGAGGGGAACTGCTAGCCTGTCAATAAAAACAGTTTTACCCACTCCCGAGGCAAACCAATTATAATGCCAGAATATCGATGTAAATGTCTGTTTTGATAGAATAATGTTAGAAATAAACCCTTGCATCGCATTTAGTTTATAATCCCTGTAGTTGGAAGCAAGGAGTACCTGGAGTGTGCTTCTCTGTTTACCTTCTGCTGTAGTGAATTGGTTGCTACACTGGAGCAAAGTGAAATTCCGCCACTGCTGAGAAAGTAGTCCCCCAAAATGTAATGTGATCATTGCGATACAAGGATAGTTTTATTTCTAATATTATTCTATCAACACAGACATTTACATCGATAGTCGGGCATTAATTGGTTTGCATCGGGTGTACTTTGGAGTGGGTAAAACTGTTTTTATTGGCAGGCTAGCAGTTCCACTCGACTTGCACTAGCCTAGCACCAGCAATTTCTGCAACTAGAAGGACTAGATGAAAAGTGTTGAAAACGGTCTCCAATGATAAATAACACACTGGCTCACTTGGAAATGAGACCTGATGTCCAAAATCCTGAACTACCCCTTTAAGAATGTATGCATGTGATGGTTGTAGCTGTATGCATGTGCACTATGCCACAGCCATATTAAATTGAATGCACTTGTCAGGAGATTTATGTTTCAGATTGTTCAACATTGGATCCCTTTCTCTATACTCTCTTCAGGGGTTAGTACCCATTCCCTCTCCCATGCAATGAAAATCACCAAAATAAGTACTGCTTCTTTCTTACTGTATTGTAGTAGGCTGAAAGCCAATGAGCCTGCCATTCCACTATCTAATAAACTTAAAAAATCCTAACCTGAAGCAATGTGCCTGGGTCATTAAAATGCGGAAGAAATCATATGGGCTTCAATAAAACATTAGAAAGTAAACTGTTAAAAATAAACACATTGGTCTGGGCTTATTCACCCAGTGCAATTCACTTGGCCTGAGTCACCAGGGTCTACTTAGTGGGACATGCAAATGAAAAGCTTTCACATCCAAGCACCAATCGGTCATTAGAAGCACCTTAATGCTCGCACCAAAGGCCCCGAAAGAAGCAGCTGTGATCCAGCGGCAGGATAGAAGCAAACAGCATTGATGCTAAAGCTCATTGCTAAGCCCCTGATCCAATGTGCAGTCACAGTGAGAGCTTCATCACACACTGCATCAGCCCCTGGCTTCAAGGGCTCCTGTTGCACTTAAATCCACATCTCACCGGTGCTCACTGCATAGTGTTGTGCTGTTGGAGGGGGGGGGGGGGGTAAAAGTCATACGCTGTAAAGCGCCAGCAGTTAAGCTGAATAACCAGCTTGGACCCTCCAGATACAACTAGATCTATAGGGTGGTGTCTGTACATGTGCATGTGTGCATGCATACGTTTGTGCATGTAAACACAGCCTACATACTTCCACTTGGTCTGACTGCCACAGGCATGCTGTCGCAGAGCCAAGGCGGGGAACCAATAGCAGATGGCTCTCCCTGATCTGCCTTGACAGGTAGCTGCGTTCATTCTCACACTTTCTTATTCACACACACACACACACACACACACACACACACACACACACACACACACACACACACACACACACACACACACACACACACACACACACACACACACACACACACACACACACACACACACACACACCTAGTCAAATCCCAGACTAGATCATTTGTTGAATTAGTTATCATTTTATGGTCTAATATTTGAGGAAGCAGTAAATGATTGAGAAGGTAAAGTAAGAGTTGAGGATTATGCTACTGATGGTCAGTCAGACTAAATGACAAATAAGACAAAGCTCTGTGGAGTGTGTGGGGTTGAAAGCTGGTTTAAGTAGGCTCACCTGGCCTGTGTCAGACCAATTAGAATCTGGGGCTGGGTCAGGCTGCACACCTGTGCATTAGACAATCAATGTGCACAGGTTAAACCAGCTATCCTCCCACACACTCATGAGATATCGACATGGCAGCACCAAACACCTGCTCTGTGTATCATTTTACTCCAAACTCTGCAATAAAACAATTTAAACATCTTCACCCTGGAAGATGTTTAAACTGGAGATGGGGAGCCCAGTAAAGCAACCTAGGGGGTGTGTGGCGTGGACATTGCTACAAGCTTATTCTGGATTATTTTTCTTATCATATATTTCTTTGCTACCTGGCCCACACCCAAGTCATAATGTGTAAATTAATAATTTGCTAAAAAACAAACCAACTAAAAGCTTGGCATACAATCAGAGATTTCATATAAATATAGGCTCAGAGCTAAATGACGCCTAAAGCAGCTATAGTGGGAGAATGAAATGGCATGACAAAGACTTTATGAAGCAGCTAAGCCCTAGGAAGCTTTTCCAGGATCGGCATGGATGCCATTATCTCAGTTCTTATTAAAAACATTAAAAAAAAAAAAACTCGTCCCACATTGAAAAGAGAACTCCTGTGCTTCACATTACGATAGTATTATTTCCTTTTGAATGGCAGTGCTGGGTGTAAATGTGTAGCTCAAAAGGTGTGCACAAAATACACAAATCGATGTCAAAGAAATGGTGTTGTGGAATGACATCACCGACAGATGATGAGGACTGGTGAATGCTGAAGAGGTTGGCTAGAAATCACTTACTCAACACGGTTTCTTCACATTCTCGTACCACAGCCATACTGGGAATACTACGTATTGGAAAGTAGGCTGGATCAAACTTGAACGCGGTCAAGAAGGCCACCCAGAACGGTGAATTCAAGACCAAGCAAACCAGCTCTTTCCAAGTTTTAACATCTCATACAGAGACCAAAACATCACTTGCCAACATCAGAAGAAGATGCCAATAAAAATATATCAAAGTTTGAACAAATGCCACAGCGGTCGGCAACACAAGGAGCGGTGTAGTCTGTAGTAAGCAGTGGAAATGTCCTTGCTTGCCTTGTTAGCAGAAGCCAGATATAGAACATAGATAGCTCAGTGTGTGTGGGTGGTTGGAGCACAAAACCTTGTTCACTTCACCACTCTAATGTCAAGTGGAACCTCACAAAATTAATACAGATCCCAAATCCCATGGACTATACGTGTCATGGGTCACAATGTCTTGTGACATTTAAAGTCACTTGGGGTGTCAGTAGCTCAGGAGGTAGAGCGGGTTGACAGGCAACTGGAAGGTTGCTACTATGATCCCCGGCTCCTCCCAGTCAAGACTCTGTTGAGTGTTACCCTAACTGCTCCCTAACTGCTGACGAGCCGGCTGCTGACGAGCCTTGCATGTTTGACACTGCCATTGGTGTGTGAATGTGTATGTGTGAATGTTAGGCAATGATTGTTAAGACCTTTGAGTGGGCACTTGTTGGAAAGCGCTCAATGATTGCTGTCCATTTACCATTTATCAGCTTACGTAAACAAAAAAGACTGTTTTTTTGTAAACTAAAGCAGCAAACAGACAACTTACAATCAGAAACATTAACAATGAGGCATAATATGAAGAAGAGCAAACTTTAAACATTGAAGTGTCAGTGAACCTACTGTTTCAGCTGGAACACTTTTTTAGTATGTATACCGATAATACCCAGTGGGGCTGTATGTGTAAGCACAATTTTATCCGTCCAGGACCCTAGTGTGAAGTCCAAACACGTCGGATGCGGCTTATCTTCAGTTGTGTGTTGTGTGTGTGGACGGGCAACTCCGGATCATCTCTGCACCTGATTCTCCAGAGTAAATCCGGAGTTAGTTTGTGAATGGCCTGTAAGTATGTGAGAGGCCTAACCCTCACTCAGACATCAAAATAAGCCGCTGCTCAGAAGGAGCTTCCCCATCCACACACACTGTTGCACTAAACAACTGGTGTCCGGGCAGCCTAACCACAGCACGTAGGTCACGAAGAAGGCAGTCGGCAGGAAACTAATAATCATTTAGAGGGCAAATGTCCTTTAACATCAAGCACATAACCAATAAATGTAACTAAAGTGAGAGAAAAACTGAAATAATTTGGAATTGGCTACAACGCAAATATTTGGCATTTTCCAACAAGAATCATGTACATGAGGTTATGCTCCATGTCCTTTGTATTTAGAGGATTCAATTAAAATGGGAGTTTCACACACTCTTACAGCCGAGTGTAAAATAGTGTACTGAATGGTTGTTCACAGGTGAGGGGGGTTATGTTGAGGGGGTGTGTCATGGTGCGCATTTGGAGCTACTTTAATGCATCCATGTTTTAGAGGCGTTAGTCTCTGAAGATGTTTCCTTTTTCGATAACAAAAGGAAACCATCAGTTTTTTCGGAAAAATTTGGTATCCAAAACAGACAGTTGCGTTGCAACTGCACTTGTCATGTTATCAAAAGCCAGTCATATACCGTATATAGTCATATACCGCCGTGCAATCAAACAATGACTTATAGTAGGCCTGGGCAATAAAACAATAAATGATCGTATCGTGATAAGACTTTTGATCAATATCAACATAAAACATGTTCGATATATATCGAGACTGGACCACCAAATCTAGCAGCTGGGTTTGTTACACAAAGACGGTTCCATACTTATTAACAATATTTGAGTGTTTTTCATTGTTGGATCGACATTGGAGTATTTATCAATGAAGAACAGTGGAAGGTCATATTAAGTGTTAAACAGAAGTGTTTAAATCCAGCATGGTAATTCCTAGTCTTTTTAGGTAATTAAAATTATAGTAATAGTTATCGATATCGATCAATATGATCAAGTTATATTGTGATATGTCTTTCAGCCATATCTCCCAGGCCTAACTTATAGAGACGTAATTGTGGGCATTTATTTAGAATGACTGCTATTTTTCGACCGCTCACTCTGTAGTAAAAATGGTGTAATTTTGTGCTTTTCAAAAGGCAGCTGCATTCCTTTTTCAAGGCGTTGATAAAAAATCCATACCACCCAAGCCCAACTCTTGTCATAATGTTTTGTCATTCACTTAGACAAAAGGAAAACTACATGTTAGCCTCTTTTGGTGGGCGGGGTGATGTTCATCACATTCTCAGCATTCCAGATGGGAGATTGGTGAGCTCCTGTCCAACATGTCAAAGCATAAGTTCCCTGATTGTGGCTGTCCCCATTCACCATATACTTACGTAGAATAGAAGTGACTGTACTTATTCACTTTATACTAAGAAGAAAATATAGTAGTCCTGTGAAACACATGAAGTGCCTTATTGAACTCATAGTATTACTATTCAAATTAGTTAATGTCATTATTTAATCATGTTATTGTCCAGCATTTATATAAAGTACCTTATGTCAAGCGAAGCATGGATTAGAGACAAGGCTAAATCATAGTTACTGACTGCGTGTGGTATTACACTCAAGTTATTTTCTGAATGACTGCTAAGGAACAAACCAGGGCTGAAAGTAAAACCAACAACTAAATGAAAACACAGAATGAGAATGTTATAAGACTCCCAGTTCCAGCTTGTCTTCATTCTTCTCAGGATTGCAGGGCATGCACAAAATGCAAAGCATTGCCAGAACAAGTACTGTCAGGTGTCAAACATCTCCACCACTAGACGCTAGTCTGGTCTTCCCAGGTTAGGTAACTAATTGGGCCTACATAAATGTATGGCATGCGCTGTGTGTGTAAAGAGAAAGCAAGAGCATGTTCAGCCAGTAGTCCGAGTCAGGTATGTGTCAAATAGATATATGGAAATTCATACAAAAGAAGCAGCTGACTAACACTGAAATAATCCCATAGCTGCAGCGATATGGCTTAGAATGGAGGGAGAGAGGTGTTGTCTCTGGCGGCTTTACATTAGCTCTGGTCAATGGTTTCACTCCGCTGAGCTGGTATCTTTCAAACCTCCGGATTCCAGAGCAATTCAGATTTTATCATCTGAATTATGTGCCACAGTATTTACATAACTAAAAATCACATGCAGTTCAAAATGGACAAGAACGCACAAACACATTCTGCACTTTACAAAGACCTCAGTCTTCTGACACAACTGCAAGTGTGAGTCGGCAGTTCTCCACTCGACTGAAATAGACTACACCAGCGACCTTGTCACAGTCATGTTATGTTCAGAGACCCACAATAACAGTTGCAGCGCAAATGTGTAAAAATTACATTTCTGTTGTGTTCCCCCCCGTGTATCAGGATGAGAGATATCCATCTCATATATATAAACCTCAAAAAGAATGTCTCCAAAACATGGCTGTAATAACAACTGCACTCCCACGTATCATTATCCCCTTGCCCGAACACTGCCATTTGTTACACTATTTTACACATGGATGACGGGAAAGTATCACATGACAAAAAAAATCCCAAACGGGACGCAGCCTTGTGGATATAAATGGATTATAATGTTGCAAAAAAAAATTCTTATTTTCATGTGATTATAAGTTAATCATTTAAATTATTAGTTTAAATTTAAATAAGTTAGAGATTATTCCATGAAAATCACCAATCATGACATTTCATGTCTTGAATGATGGGCCATCATTTAGCCATACCGCAATCCAGCAAGCTGCCTCCATGTTGAGCGGTAGGCTATTCCCTTTACATGGGACTTCAAGCTGCTTCCACAGGAGCAATATACAATTATTTATAAATGCGCAACAATGTCAGTGGCAGTGCAGCACCCACCTACTAAGGTGGGTGCCGGGTGGCTCCTCTAGAAAAGGATGCGAGGTGGTGGTGTTGGAAGACCGGTTTATTTTAAAAATGTGCAGATAAGAATACATGATCTGTTACTCCATGTAGCCATGATGAGTGTGTGTGGACCGTGATTGCTGGTTTTACCTGGGCACATTGATTTCTCAATGCAACAGGTGTGCAGCCTCACCAGGTCACAAGAGTCCAATCAGTCTGACTTGGGCCAGGTAAGGCTGCTTAAAACAGCCATCATCCACACACAGTCCAAAAATAGGGATTCCAACTTTTGTCCAGCAGTATTCCATACACATCGTGATTCAAAATGATTTAGAGGGAGGCTTTGCCATATGAAGGAAAATCATGTAGGGCAGATTATGGAGATTGAAGAATTAGGGGGAAGACAAATGACATGTTCAACTACCTTAAAGTAGTTTGTGAGATACCAATTAGCTCTTATGTACTTGGATTTAATGTTCAGATGCATTAAATGTTGATTTTTCTTTGTAGTTCATTATATGGTGTGACAATAAATAATTGTGTGTGTCATTTAAGATTGTTACCATAAGGATGTCAGAATTATGAAGTCCATTTCTACAGGAAAGTATGGCAAATTGTCATTCTACAAATCATACAACAACGTCAACCTACATTATAAAATATCAAATCCCCCCCCCCCCCAACCGAAACTAAAAGGGTTGTAATCTTTGAGAAAAACAGTGCTTACGCTCTAAAACCTTTTCAAGCAGCTGAACAAGGGAGCATGTTACATAAATATTATAGCAGTCAAAGCCATGATATGTCAGCAGTATTTCCACTGTTCCATTAGAAAGGGGAGGAGGGATGGAACTGTATGGAATCGTGAGTGGGTATGAGTGGAAAGACCACAAATCCACATGGTTAGGAACCAAACCAGCTTCACTTATAAATAAAGTTAGAGCGACGGCGAACTTCAGTACTACAGCTCCACCGCTGTTGTGACATCCCAATTTACCCTCGGGGTGAAACATAGCATAACATTATTTGACTAAACTATGATGGCCGGTTCATTGCCAGGCTGGTACCATTATTTGGGGACATACGACGCTGTGTTGTCGCCTGTGATATTATGTAACGTCATGGCCAGTATCTAGAAGTATAACACACTGTAGTGTTCAAACAGGGTCAAACACGCAGATCGGAAAAAACGTACATAGTTTCGTCGAGATAGTTTTAACACAGCTCACATCGGTGTCATGTAACGTTACACCTTGTCGTGGTTGTGTTTAGTACTAAATAATTGCCTTTTCAGGATCTAAGCGAAGTGACTTTGTGACAACAGCGCAGAGACGTGGATCAACAGTTGGGGTTAGCATTAGCAGTGCAGGCTAACTCAGTGAGCGTAGCTGTGATTACCTCGGCGGTCCGCAGTGAGGGTCTTTTCTTCAAAGCTTGTTTGAAAGAAGTTTCCATTGCTCCGGTCATTTTCATTCTTAACCCGGTTTTAAAGTCCAAAGGAAGGTCACCGCCTTATAGTGTCACTTTCTCGTATCCTGAGATATCCCGCTAAACTCACATCCCGTAGGTCTTTTTCCACCTCGCCGAGTCGAGCACGGAATCCGTTTAAAAGTCAAAAAGTCCTGTTACTTGGGTTCGAGGAAGCACCGAATACTATAGCTCCCTATACTAGAAGTATAATATATGTCAGAATAATAGTATGAACACATCTTCTGTTACGAATTATTTGGCTACGTGAGTAGAGAAATCCAGGAGTTGTGATTTAGATCCCTCCTCCTGCAGAACTGTTGAGAGTTGACGACATCTGTCTAGCAGCACATTTTACGGTCCTCCCTCCTGGACCTGACTCCTCCTGTCCGGACTCCTGACAGCAGTCCACCGGTAGTAGTTCTAATGAGATTCAACATATTCTTTCAAATTTTCACTGTGGATTCCCTTTTGAAACTATTTGACCATCATCGATTACTGTAAACCACTAATTTAAAGGAGATGGCCCAGGAGTGACACATTTATCAGAATAACAATGACAATGTCATATTGGGGCATTTACTTTGCTCATTTACTCTTTATCGATCTTCCCAAGAATGAATATTTCAGATGAATTAAATCAATTTAAAGTGGACCAAGAAGAACACAAACTCAAGTGAAATCCCTTTTATCAACTTTTTATTGCACAATATTCCCATAAAATTGGGAAAAGGATCATTCAAAAAAGAACCAAATCCTAAAAACAATCTGTACAAATAAATGGAAGTAGACCAATTATATACAAATAACATGAACCGTTAAACACACCATGGCCAAGTAGATGTATTATTCATGTTGCCTAAAATAATAAGTGTCAAAATAAAGTATTCTCAAAGCTTGGCCAAATGACTGGACAACAAATACAGAAGCAGATTCCTCGACCGTAAGGTACATCCTATCCAGCATGTGCAGCTTTAGATTCAGACACCACACGCCATTTGATGTTTCTACTATCAGCCAACAAAAAAAATAAAGAAATGTCCATTGCATGTGTGTGTAGCCAATATGGGACTTGAAACACCATTGGAAAACCCCATTGTGCCTTACAACATCTGGCTTCCCAAACAGAAAATCTCCTTCCTATGCCTGCAAAAATGCAGTGGATATGGCTAACATTCTTTTGTTGGAATTTAATATATTTCTTCTTTACAATAGATGTCAATGTTTAATTTAATTGTTAAGCCAATAATATCCAGCTGCAGCCACAGAATCTCCCTTCAATCCTCAAAGTTAGGTAATCAAAATGATAGTTTTCTAGCTTTTGATAATTTCCTGTCAAACAAAAATAATGCATTGAGTAATCAAACAGTGTACAAATTACTGTTTCGAAATGTATAAAAAAAAAAGATCCAATCGACTTATTGACTCATGTAATAGACATGACCTAACTGTGGACACCAGACACAAAATGACTTGAAGGATTTGAAGCCTTCCTCACGGATATTGTTCCTAGTTTCAGTTGATAAACGGACATCTTGCACAATTTAGAATAAAAATGATTTCTAAATATTCCTTGGCATTTAAATAATTGTGCACCCCTTTTTATTCAACTTTGTTTAATAAAAAAAATATTCATCTTTTCAGGGTTATTTTATATGCTATAAATGTATCCTGTAACCCTGTGAAGCATGTTTGTAAAAGTGCTCTACTGTATAAATAAAAAGTTTCCATTATTTCTGGTACACTCAGGGCCTGCATGTGTGCATCTGCATCACCCTTTCTGAAGTCCAACAATTTATCTTGTCTGGCTGGCATAGTGCGGAGAGTATATAATAAGCAATAATGGCTGTAATCGCCTGCAGACTCTCATAAAATATGAAATTTGTTGTGGGCTGGTCGCCAGGACTGCCCCCCCCCCCCACCCCAGAGCTTAAACATCATGACCAGAGCATAGGGCGATAGAAATTACAAAAGAAAATTAAATCACTGTCTTTGTCGTTTCGTTTAAGTTGGAGCCGACTCCATATTAGAGCTAACACAGACAAAACACACTGACTCAAACATACCCCCATACACACAAACACTGCTAATGGAAGATAAACATTTGATTTTTTTCAAAAGTCAAAATGAACGGGTACGCCTCCATAATTTCCTATTTGATACTTTAAAATATATTTATAAAAAAAATCCATCAACATTAACAAGACCTCAAAACACATTACTACTGTAAACATCACAAGGGTGGCAAAGCAACAACGCGTGTGGACATATTTCAGCATTTCCGTGTTTCTGTGTGTCATTGCATATGACTCCATGGGTTTCCACAGTTGTGAGGGCCCCTTTAAGCAAAATTAACTTCCCTTTTTGTATACCATTGAGAGCAAAGCAGAGCCGTCTTGTTTACGCAAGACAGCCAGAGCAGAACAACATCTTATTTGTGTACCTTAATAGATTTCTTTTTTTAAGGCAGTGAAAAATGAATGGGTCATATATTTTCAAACGCTTGCATTGTGGTCCAAGGTAGTATGATTCTTATGAGAAGAATGTCATAGCATACCCTTACAGCTTTTGAAACCAGTTTTCAGGTAATTTAAAAATAAAATTAAAACCCACCATGCAGCCATTACTACCCTAAGAAAGCATGAATTATACTTTAAACACACATTTGCAGACACACATGTACCCCATCAAATAGTATCTAGGGTAGTTCACTTGTAAACATGTGAGAACAAAGTTGGCATATTTGAGACTGATAGTGTTCTTAGATATTCACTGTGAAGTAAAAAACAGAAAACATTGCAGTACGTTGGTAATCTTCCCGCTTCCGACTTCTGGATTTAAGATTGTACAGAAATAGATGTAAAAAATAAATTCCATCTTCATCGCAGATCACCAATATCATTATTGGTGGCCTGTAACTAATAAAGTCTTTGGCTTACATGTCCAAAAAAGTATTAAAAAGAAACAATAAAATGCAATCAATTCAGGGGCTTCCGTCAATTCAGACTTGTATTTTGCCACCTCCTAGTGGCACAGTGCAAAATTGCACCACTTTCCACTGCAACTACAGCCATTAGCGATTTGATATGGAGAGGCCCAGGAGGCCGCACTGGTCCGACAAGCTGTGCTCTGCACAAGCTCTCTGTAAGGCAAACAGCAATAGCCTAAATGCCAGGGGGCAATCTCGGGGTAAGTGTTGCACCAAAAGACAACCATTAGGGGGGCCGCAGTTCAGTGGATTCCTATGTGATCCCCTTTGGCCACTTGGAGGCGCCACAGTTTTATAGAAGGATCTGGGCCACGTATGGGGAGTGTGTGCTTGCCACTGCCGCCAAGAGGGGAAGGTCACTGGACTCAATTCTGAGAGAAGAAAGAAAATAAGTCAGTTTTCAATATGCAAAATGTAGCATATATATATTTATATACACACAAAAAAACTAAAACGTATAAAATGACAATAATTCTAAATTGTGTAAATGACTTGACATGACATATAACCACCATACATACCACCTAGAGTTGTTAAGATTTGAGATCACACTACAGGGAAACAGACTCGGTCTCTTACCCCAGAACCATGCCCAGCTCTTTGACGTGGACTCTAGTCTGGCCCTTCAGGTACTCGGCAAGCATCTTACTCTTGAAGTAGATCTCCTGCAGCCGATCTTCAAGGTGCATTACACACTGGGCGTGGAGACAGTAATGCAGAAGGAATTAATTTTTGGGTTTAACACAGTTTCTAAAACTGTAGACAAGTCAAAGATTCAGCCTTTGGTTTAGACACTGGAATACACAAACTTATTCCAGCCTACTGGGAAAGTAAAATATGATTGCCAGAGGCTTTGTCAAATCTTAAGCAAGCACGTATTGAATGTGATATTATTATTACTATATTATTATATACACGCACCACCTGCCCCAGTGTCTGCCCTTTTCCAGCTATTTGCAAGGGAAGGGCAGTCAGGGACAATGAGAAATATCCCCAAGTGCTTTGGAGTGGATCAACGCCGTTACCGTTACTGACCGTTAAATGCGTGCGTTACTATGAATTTATTGAATAAACTGCGTAATCCGAATGCACCCCTGGCTCCACACACAAACTGCTAGTGAGGAGACCGGGTGGTTTAACAACAAGATAAGCGATTATGATTGGCTAAGGCAGAGTCATGTTTCATGGTAGCCAATCGGAGCCAGTGTTTTTACACACAAGCCAGGATACGCGTGCCACACGCACACGCACACACAAACACCAAACAGATTCGATGAAGCAGTAGAAATGGCGAGTCCGGAGCAATCCGATGAAAAGTTGTCATTTTCAATTCATTGAGGTCAAAGACAAGAACGTGCATGTAAAGGTGGAATAAATAACAACAACAACAACAACAACAACAACAACAACAAAAACATTGGTATCGGCTATCGGCCAAATTGTTATTTTAAACATCGGTATCGGTATATATGTGAATTACAGCACCAGTGTGCGAAGTGCAACCAAACTTGCTTACAGGGAATACATATGTTGTTGCCAATTTGAGCCTTTTGACCAATCAGGGGCTGAGCTTTAGGCGTTTCCACAGAAAAATAACATCCACTCGAATAATAACTGCTATCCACAATATTCTGAAAACCTTATTAAAACTGCAAGCAGACTATAGGTATTGAAAGCCCACACGCACCCCCAGCCACGACCTTTCCCTTTTAGTCGCTGTGAATCCGAATGATAGCAAAATAGACACGGACAATTTAAATAGACACAGTGACATGTTTGGAGCTACACATCTCAGGGCCAGCCACTATGGTGCTACCTTGAGGTTATTAAGAGACGGGTACAAAATAACTTATCCAGACGGATCTTATGGGTCCTAGAGGCAAAATGTTCAGCCTGTCAAATAATAAGGCTGCCCTCTCTCGTCCCAATCTTGATTCTTACCCATAGCAGTTTATTTGAAATAAATTTCCAGCTCACATCAGACGTTAGTCTGTCAGTCACTTATTGAGAAAATGTGAAGTGGACAGGGAAGTCACTCACAAAATTGGGCGAGAGGTTGAGTTTGTAGAGCTGGTAGGTAGACTGCAGCAGGCTGGAGACCAGGGAGGACACCAGCACCTCCTTCCCCAGCTTGTTGACGTCCGTGGCCCTCCGCTGGCTGCTGGCCACCTGCACCGTCCACCGGTCCGTGTCGGCGATGATGCACACTGCCTCCGCTATGGGCTCGTCCAACACAGGGTGCTGAAGGCGAGTTGGGGGGGGGGGGGGGGGGGGGGGGAATAGCGGGAAGGAAAGGAAGGTTAGGCAGGAAAGAAGCAACCGAGGAATCACTTTTACTCCAATACAATTCAAGAGGTTGGAAATCCTAAGGTTCTCACAAAGACCTAAAACCCCGTCTTATGTTGCCTTAAGTTGTACACTCTGAATTGATGTTGTCAGTTCTGGCCGTGGCATGGCGGTATCCCTCTCTCTGGCGTGTCATGGCACATCCATTACCTGCACAGCGTGGCTCAGCTCAGCCATCAGGCCCTGTCGCAGAGCCTCGTCGCAAGGGATCCCCTGCAGCACGAAGTCCGGCACGTAGGTCGGGCAGTAGCCGCCAAACAGCGACCGCCCGAAGTTAGCGATGCTGGGCTTGGAATAGTTCTCCACCTGCTTCGCCCTGTTGCGATCAAGGAACAACAACAAAGTCTTACCTCATATAGTTCAACACATAGTGTCATGGTTGTCAACATTTCTGTGTTTGTAGATGCCTCATGCATCAACATGCATGAGTGTGAGTGCGTGCGTGCGTGCGTGCGCGCGTGTGTGTGTACCGACCCAGGGAAGGGCACCAGCACCTCCTCCTGCCAATCCTCCGTGTCTTCGCTCTCGCTGTCCCCCAGGGCGCTGTCCAGGCTCTCGTTGCGCGGGATGTCCCAGTCTCCGAGCACCGTCTCTGCTTGCTTTTGGTCCCCTTTGGTCAGACCGGCGTCCTGGGGCGCCGTCACAGACACCACGATGCCCTGGTCCTGCGCAGCAGAACAGGCCCCGCAGCAGCAGTGGCCCTCCGTCGAGCCACACCTACACCGCTCCCGGCCGTCTCCTGCGGCCGGCCCCTCTACCGAACCCACACTCCGACGTAGCAGGGAACCCGAACACGCCGACTCCGCCTCCGGAGCGGCGACGGGCCCATACAAGGCCCTGGCTGGGGGATCGGACCCTGAAGGGTCCAACAGCTCTTTGTGCGTTCTGTCCGTGGTGCTGACGTCCGGCGGCGTGCTCACCGGGTCGTCTATAGTCCTGGTCTCCACGGGGTGGTCCGAGTTGAAGTACTCGTCGAAGTGGCTGTAGTCGGCTGTGACGGCGCCACACCCCCACTGGGGCATCTTGCTGGAGACCCGCAGCAGGGCGCACGCCCGGGCCCGGCCCGGCTGCAGTCGGTCCTCTGGCGTTGCGCTGCTGCTGCTGCTGCTGCTGCTGCTGCTGCTGCTGCTGCTGGGGGAATCAAAGCCATCCACCTGCTGCTGCTGTAGTGGTAGCTGTTGTGGTTGAAGTTGCAGTTGCTGTTGTTGCTGTTTTTCCTTCAGATGCTTCTTGTGCTTCTTAAACTCCTCCCCCACCCTCCTCCGGCGGCTCTCCGTGTCCGACTCGGGGGACATGGAGTCCCCGATGAGAAAGGTCACCTTGTTGGCCGGCTGCTCCTCTTCCTCCCGCATCAGCTGCAGCGCCATGGGCCCCGTCGCCATGGGAACCCCCGTCGCCATGGGAACCCCCGTCACCATGGGAACCCCCAGCACCGGCGAGGGGGTCGTTGGGGTCGGGCTCTTATCGGGAGGCTTCTTCTCCAGGGGAACCCCCATGGTCAGAGGCCCGGGGATTCTTATTGGATGGCTGCAATCAGCAGACGCCCTGTCTCCGGGGAACTCCTTCTCCCCGGGGCTGACCGGGGTGGGAGTTGTCGGGGTGGTGGGTGCTGATGGAGAATGGAGCTCTGGCACCGGGAGGGTTTTACTGGGAGACGCAGAGCCCACACTGACCACTGCCTCCAGCCTGGCCTCCTGTTGGGGGCTGTTGGACTCCCTGTGGAGCTGATCCTCCTCCTCTGCACTGGCCATCGGCGGCTCCGGACCGCCCACCTCACCCCCTTGTCCCGCCTGCACCAAGCTGCTCCTGGACCCCTGGCTCTCACTGCTGTCTTCCTCCTCCTCCTCCTCCTCGTCCTCCTCCTCCTCGTCCTCCTCATCCGTGACAGTGACCCTGGCCGCCGGCGCCGCCTTGGCAGCAGCGCGGGGCTCCGCCCCCGTGTCCGTCTGGGCTCTGCTCGGCTGGCCGCCGGCCGCGTCCCCCCCCGGGCCCGGTGGCCCCGGGGCGGCCTGGCCCAGGTAGTCACCGCTGGGCTTGTGGACGGTGATCAGCACGTAGTCGGACTCCTCCACCTCGCCCCGCCGCAGGGAGGTGGTGATGAGGGAGCCGGGCATGACGATGGCCTCGTCCTCCACACTGTCCAGCAGGTGGCTCTCCAGCAGCTCCGAGCAGCGGATGAAGTAGGTGAGCACGTAGAGGAGCCGCTGCACCATCTCCTGCCGCCGGCCCACCACCACCGTGCGGCTCAGACGCACCGGGGAGCCGATCGCCCCGTACAGGTCGCCTGGCGGAGCAGGCACACACACACACACACACACACACACACACACACACACACACACACACACACACACACACACACACACACACACACACACACACACACACACACACACACACACACACACACACACACACACAGCTTTTGAGCATTGGATGGGCCATAGTAGCAGGATAGCAGGGGGAAACTAAGGGTAGGATGGGGTAGTAGTGCCTGTGTAAGGTAATTGGTGAAACCTTTAATGGAAGAATTACATTTTTGGAGGGAAGAGAAAGCCATCATCATGAATATCAATATTAAAGGGTTAGCCTTTATATTAAAGGAAAATACCGATCTGGGTGATCAACCCATTGTTTATCCTGGCTTCACTTATACATAAATTACCAATATGATTCTTCAACAGAATCAGTACAAGGAAGTCATTTAGACTAATAATGGTTTGTTTGAGTGAAGCCAGTATAGACTGTAATGATGGTTTGATTACCCAGACTGTTACCAAACCTTTAATACTTTCACACAGAGAAACACCCCTTAACTATTAGTCGCCCACTAGGTGGGGATGTTGGCTTAGTTTTCACCCGTTTCATTATGGTCTCTGGCAATATGTCTACTTTTGTTTCCCACAGTGAGACTCAGGTTTCCATTGCACAGCTCTATCCATTCCTATTTGCTTCAGAAAAGCATCTAGAAGTCGACACGAGTTCCATTCCACTGCACTACTACTCCTACATTCTTCAGAAAGGTACCAAAGGCGTCCACCGTGAGCCACACCGCAGGGCTAGCACCCCATGTCCTCAACCGTGTTATCCCCCAGTGTATTCCCCCTGCATGTTCAAATGACGTCTATTGTTAGCGGTATGCCCCCCCCCCCCCCACCCCCGTTGGCTAACAGACACGGTGTCTGTGCTTCCCGTGTGTGGGACATGAGCTCCGGGACGCTGAAACCTGAGAGTGCCCCAGGTCATGGAGCGAGCGCCGTGACATCAACAGCAGGAAGGCGTTTCCTGAAGGCGTCGGCGGTGATGCTCCTTACAAGACGAAACCGTCAGACGCTTTGTACCGACTGGTAGACGGCTACTGAATAACATGTGTGACGCACGTCCTCCATATCCTCATCAAACCTAATCTATCGTACAATCATGCATGGTTATTGGCTTTAGGTGGTGGCATTCATTTTAGAACACCAACCGGTGAGAACTAAATGTATTTGATGAGCTTTAAAGAAGGGCTCAAGGAGAACATCCTCTCTGTCTGTGTGGCCTTATCCTCACCTAGCTGGGCCCACAGTGGGTTGTACACTGTGGGAGACGAAACCGTCAGACGCTTTGTACCGACTGGTAGACGGCTACTGAATAACATGTGTGACGCACGTCCTCCATATCCTCATCAAACCTAATCTATCGTACAATCATGCATGGTTATTGGCTTTAGGTGGTGGCATTCATTTTAGAACACCAACCGGTGAGAACTAAATGTATTTGATGAGCTTTAAAGAAGGGCTCAAGGAGAACATCCTCTCTGTCTGTGAGGCCTTATCCTCACCTAGCTGGGCCCACAGTGGGTTGTACACTGTGGGTCTCTATGTGGTGTTATCCTCACCTAGCTGGGCCCACAGTGGGTTGTACACTGTGGGTCTCTATGTGGTGTTATCCTCACCTAGCTGGGCCCACAGTGGGTTGTACACTGTGGGTCTCTATGTGGTGTTATCCTCACCTAGCTGGGCCCACAGTGGGTTGTAGGGGTGTGTCTTTGCCAGCATGTCCACACTCTGGGACGAGTGCTTCTCCAGGAAGATCTTAATTGGAGGCTGCCCATTGGGCATAACCGTAGGCACCCAGGCCAGATGATTGGTCAGGATGGCTGTCAATAACGCGGGGAGGAATCTGTGAAGGACAACAAGAAAGGCATGTTGGTTCGTAATGGTGCAGAATATGAAGCGGAAATTTAAATTAATTTAAATAGCGTAACACAATAGAAAAGAGTCAATATTAACATGCTCATTTGTTGATAAGATGGACACACACATACACACACTAGGCCTTGTGTGGACGCCCGCCACAAAAGCATTCCTTCCCACGTGCACGTGCACGCTCACAAAGCATGACTCACTCCATTGTGTCAGTAGTGTCTCTCTGATTTCCTTCCTCATGACTCACCGTGGGGCATGGAGGTGAAGTTCAGTTGTGACTCATCTACAGCGGCAGCAGTATCCACAACCCACACTCACCACTGGCCAACGCATTGACCACACACCCATACTGGGATACAGCCTGATGGCTACCTCATCCATGATAGTTCCAGAACATTTAAACCTCCCAAGTCCTGGAATTTAAGGGCTTCTTGCTCCATATATTAGTAATGACCACACGTTTTTAATCAAGCATACGGTTGTTTTCAGCACCCACTGTGGATGTGGTTTGTGGAGAGTGTTCTCTGATTGTGAGAACAGCAGGGGTCAATACAAGGCCCTGCTACCAATTCAGACATGGACAATCAGCAGTGCTAACATCAACAATAACCGGCAGAGACTCCACACAAACAGCCTCCCACTGAGACACAAGAGTGTGCACAGAGAATAACCCACGCTCTGACTGCAGAGTGTGTGGGTTGTCCAAGACTGAACACTCATTTGGGAGTATGTAATATATGCATGCTGTTCCTGTAAGTACATATGTTCCTCATATGTACTTGCGGATGTACGTGTGGCAATGAGTGTGTCTTTGTCTGAGAGATAATTGTAATTGGAGGATGCATTTCTCCATCTTCATTGCTACAGAATGCAAGGCTGTGAATCTGACATATACCCCTGAACCTCTCACACCGGGTTATAAGGGACTGGACCTCTCCACACTGGGTTATATGGGACTGGACCTCTGTGCACACTGGGTTCTATGGGACTGGACCTCTCCACACTGGGTTATATGGGACTGGACCTCTCCACACTGGGTTATATGGGACTGGACCTCTCCCCACTGGGTTCTATGGGACTGGACCTCTGTCCACCCTGGGTTGTATGGGACTGGACCTCTCCTCTCCACACTGTGTTAGATGTTTGAAGGCCACTCAACTGGTTCTTGGAGGCCTGCTCCACCAGCAGGGCCAGCTCCCGCATGAAGTGACCGCACAGCAGCTGCCTCTCTGGGGCCACAGAGCGCATGGTCAGCCACACCGGCTCAGCAACCCGGGGCATGGTGTACAGGTCACAGATGGTCGTCCTGCAGGGGACAAAGAAATAGGCATTTAGAGAGAGAGGTAGGCATTTAGAGAGAGAGATATAGGCATTTAGAGAGAGAGATATAGGCATTTAGAGAGAGCGATATAGGCATTTTGGAGAGAGATATAGGCATTTTGAGCGAGAGAGACAGAGAAAATATTTAAGGAAGCAACAAAGTAGGGAAGTGTAAGAAGTATAGTAGATAAGAGTTTTAATAGCGGGATCAGGGAAGAGGTTTTACCAAGGGTGGAAGAGGCAAGGAGGAGGTGAAAGACGGCAGGAGAAAAGATGATGAAGGATAAAAGGCAGTGAATAAATAAAAAACAGGAGAAAGAAGGGGGAACACAATAGGGAGAGAACCAGGGAGAGAGAAAGAGAGAAGGGAAGATGGGGAAGAGCATTGATAAGAAGACGGGCTGAATAAGACAGAACAGACGCCTCATTGTCTCCAGTGTTGAACAAAAGAGGTCTCAGCCCACAGTGCTCTGCTGTCTGCTTCCCCGAAACCCTGGAAGACCTTAAAAATATACTGTGTATATATACAGTATGTATATACTATATACACACATATATATATATACACACATACGTGTGTGTGTGTGTGTTTGTCCGTGCGGGTGTGTGTGTGGCGAAGTAAACAGACACCAACACCTATGGAAGCTGTCTGGGCTCCCAGATGGAGCACATCCAGTCCTACTGTCTGAGTGTGTGTGGGCCGGCGAGGAGGCGGGTGATTCCATGGAACAGCGCTGGTATGATGTGAAGCGTCTCGGCGGCATGCCAGAGAGCCTTTGACGCAGAGGCCAGTGGGGAATCTCTCTCACCCCTCCCCCGTCTCCCTTCCACAGGGGGAGGGGGGGGGGGGGCATGAAATATTTACCGTTTGCCGGCCTGCTTATGCAGCAGCAGCAGCAATACGTGGGATACAGACTGAAATAGTCGTGGAATAATGACACAGGGAAAAGGGAGAGGCGATGCAACAGGGCGGTTGGCGACTGGACCCGTGTGCGTCGCCTTCACCACTGAGAGTGGTTTGTTTTGTTGAGACTTGTTTTGTTGATGTGAAGAATGACTTCAAGTAGAACATTACCTAGATGATCACCTCCTCATTCACTCGTTCATACTGGTGCGAGGGCAATACTCACAGAGGGCACTAAAGCCCCCCCCGCCCTTAACCCAACACAGAACCGCCATGAGCAGACAAGAAGTTTGGAAGATGCAAATTAGCTTAAAATTAACTCTGGCACTGCTAATAACCTGTGCATTGTCCCTGTCAAATAAACAAATAAAATAATAATAATAAAAAGAAGAAGTGAAGCCCAAAAAACACTTCTGCACTGCGCGCCAATTCATTCCCGTTTCTAGGAGGGGGGCTGGGAGGGGCAGAGACCTCAGTTGACCCTGAGTAATGTTGGGTTATAGAGAGGGGCGGGGAGAGAGGCAGGGAGAGCAGGGGAGAGCAGGGAGAGCAGGGCAGCCTGCCCACACGGCTGTCAGCTCTGTGTGATGGACGAGGTAGCAGCCCGTCCCACATCCTACAGATGTCTCCCTGAGTTAACAAGCACATGGAGGGAGGCCCAGCATATGAATGGACTCATTGGTAAACGAGGAATTTCAGATGAAATGAGGGAATATCTTCAGTCAGTCTAAAGTGGCAAAATGGGGTAAAATGACGGTAGCCTTGAAAACCTACTGGGAATTTTTATTGAATTGGCTCGTATTTTAATTATCTTTGAGGATGAAAATTGTTGAGGGTAATTTAGAAGCCAAAGGCTTGGGCAGGCCCGGTGACAAGTGTGTGGTAACGGGATCAGGCCCTGGCTGCTGTGGAGGAACCTCCATGGTTCTAGAAACAAGCTGATTGCCTCTCAGAACCAAATACGTTACGCACCCCACAACCACCCTAATCTTGGATTCAGAAGCCAGGGTCCTTTGGGGAGACTGGTACAGTGCCAGGGATGGAAACCATCAATTGTGAGGGCGGAGCTATGTAGTGTCAGGGGCAGAGCAATGTAGTGTCAAGGGCAGAGCTATGTAGTGTCAGGGGCGGAGCTATGTAGTGTCAAGGGCGGAGCTATGTAGTGTCACTGTGCGTTCACACCAAAAGACATATTTTTCGCCTGTTCGCGCGAATGTTGCCGCACGACAAATCTAAATCTGTCGCTGTGCATAACTGTGTTCACACCGCACATTGAAACGTGTCGCGGGGCGAATCTTGTCGCGGAGCGTTTTTCCCGCCAACGGTCCTTCATGCCAATTCAGTCTCATCAACCATGGCCGAGATAACCACCATTGCGTGTCTGTACCTGTTGTGGAAGAGGGAGAGACGTCGGAATGCCCGTCGTTTATGGGTTAATAATATAATCCTGAGGCGCACACCGCTTTGTGGCATGATATTATATATATATATATATATATATATATATATATATCGTATATATTATATTATATTATATAGATATTTATATATTATATATATAATATCATATAATATTATATATAGAGCTCCGGGAGTCGCAAACGGCAACAATCACTTTTTCCTCCAAGCTGCGGTTCACTGCGGAGTGCAGGGAACGGTTGGCCCAGCCGGTTGAACGGTGATTGGCTGTTTTACGTTACTTCACCCACGTTACCCACAGGGAGTGAACGCTGATTGGCTGTCTCACGCGAATGCCGCAGAGAAGTAGAAATATTTCAACTTTTGCAAAATTTTGTCACGCATTTGCAAATCCACGTGAACGCGCCCGCCCGTGACTGGGAAAACTGTCGCCCTGTCAATCAAATCTTGTCGCAGGTTTGTGCCACGAGAAATTTCGGCCGATACGCGTCTCTACGTTCACTTTAAAACACAGGGCGACACGTTTCAATGTGCAGTGTGAACACACAGTCAGGGGGGCGGTGCTATTTAGTGTCAGGCCCGGAGCCATGGAGTGTCAGGGGCAAAGCTATGTAGTGTCAAGGGTGGAGCTATGTAGTGACAAGGGCAGAGCTATGTAGTGTCAGGAGGCGGAGCTATGTAGTGTCAGGTGCAGCGCTATGTAGTGTCAGGGGCGGAGCCATGGAATGTCAGGGGCGGAGCTATGGAGTGTCAGGTGCGGTGCTATGTAGTGTGAAGGGCGGAGCTATGTAGTGTCAGGAGGCGGAGCTATGTAGTGTCAGGGGCGGAGCTATGTAGTGTCAGGAGGCGACGCTATGTAGTGTCAGGAGGCGGAGCTATGTAGTGTCAGGGGCGGAGCTATGTAGTGTCAGGAGGCGACGCTATGTAGTGTCAGGGGTGGAGCCATGGAGTGTCAGGGGCGGAGCTATGGAGTATCAGGGGCGGAGCTATGAAGTGTCAGGGCGGCGCCATGTAGTGTAAGGGGCGGAGCCATGTAGTGTAAGAGGCGGGGCTATGTAGTGTAAGGGGCGGAGCCATGTAGTGTCAGGGGCGGCACTATGTAGTGTTACCCGTTTTGTTACAGATCAGGGGCCGTATTCACAAAGAATCTTATGGCTAAAAGTAGGTCATAAGTGGCGAATTTAGGAGTAACTCCTAAAAATAATGGGCGTGTCAGTCTTAAATTTAGGACTCCTAACTTTTTTCACTAAGAGCAATTCACAAAGTATTTTAGGCCTAAAAGTAGCACCTAAGTCTAGGAGAGCTTAAAAGTCCTCGAGAGGACTCCTAACTCAGTAAGACCTATTCACAAAGAATCGGAAAATGGCTGCGAGACTAAATGTTTTGGAGACAATGGAAGACTGTGAATTGATAAGGCGATATAGGCAAAATTGTGAGGGTATCAAACTTGTTGTGGAATTAGTGAATAACACTCCGATATTTAGCAACAGGGAAAATGCAACTTTGCAATGACGACGATTTAGGAATATCGCTTTAATCATCATTATTTATTTCAAATAAAAATAAATGGTTTGAAGTAAAAATAATAGGCCTATAACTACTCTTACTTATGATTACTATCTAATCATTTATTGTAAGATAATTTATTGTATTGAGTTTATAATCTGCTCAGTAAGGAGTCGGGAGTCGGACCAGTTGGGCTTTCGCTTGCGTTTCACGTTGTCTTCTCCTTCATTCATCATGATAGGAGGACTTGAACGGTGGTATGGGCTGATATTTAAAGTGTTTAATGACGTAGCCACGGGTGTGCATGGGTGTGCCTGGGACACCCAAGCATGGTCCTGGCACACCTAAATATTTTCAGAATTAATTCATTACAACGATTTCTTTCGATTTAAAGCAAAATGTGACAGAGAGCGCGGTGAGCGGTGCGCGGTGCGCGTTGCACTATGACTGCGTAGTGACCGGTCTAGGTCCACGCATTCGCTACCACAGAAGCGGGGCTGTGAAGGAAACCCCCCTATTGGATTTTGCGATTATATCCATACATTTCATTCCCCCATGTACAGCGTGGAGTGATTTAGTTCTAATAGCGTTCCGGTAAATCACTGAACTTGAGGCCACCCAAACTCTCACAGGCGCACCTTAATTACAATCTCTGGCTACGCCCAAAGTTTAAGTGCTGGAAATATGCTCATTGGATAATAGTTTGCAGGGTGCTTTTAATTACTTCCTTGATATAATGCAATTTACGTATTTTTATTGTTTGCTTTGGCTCTCTTTTTAACGTGCATACAACGTCATTATCGTGGTCTGCACAAACTTGTCATCATGCGTGTATTCTGCTAACTGCAGTGTCCATAACTGTTTGATAGGACTTAATTTGTAGCCTAGGCTATTTCCTTATTTTTCGTTGATTTAGTGGGCTCGTTTGTGGGAAGTTGCGAATGAGTTTCACAGAGAACGCCGGCACTCAACAGCCAATCACCGTACTGACCGCTTCAAAACTCGTGCACGAGAATCGACGTAAGGGGGCATTAGGGGGCGTTACTCTTAGTTCACTCTTAGTGATTTATCCTTAGTATGAGTAGGTCTCAGCGGCTTTGTGAATAACTTTTAAGAAAAAACTCCTACGTAAAATGTTTTAGCGCGAGTTAGGAGCACTCCTAGCGGTAAGATAAAAAGCTTTGTGAATACGGCCCCAGTGAGGTAAGATAAACTCATTACCGAGGGGCAGGATGGAGGTTTCAGAAGCCGATATTAACAAATGTATTTATACAGTGGCCTACTACACATGTTTACGTTTGAGCTTGTCTTCCCATCGGATACAGGCAAAGGGGTAACCAGCGCCGTGTTTACAGTTTGTGTTAGCTGTTGGCCAAGGAGGAATACAGATCAGAGGAAGAGGGTGCCATCGTTTCAGTTATCCGTCCTCTTGTGGATCTGATATTAATGGTCAGCCACATCCCGTCTGTTGTTGTTTCCAGTTCAGACCCATTCAAGTGGGTTAATATCTACACCAGCCTGACCTAGTGCAGGTTCATATCTACACCACCTCTGACCTAGTGCAGGTTCATATCTACACCACCCTGACCTAGTACAGGTTTATATCTACACCACCCTGACCTAGTGCAGGTTCACGCTGGATATACGTGAGCACAACGGGAGCTACGTCAGGGTAGCGCAGCACTTCACAAACACAATTCTTCCACTTCTGCTTTCTTGATGGTCAACACTGTCTGTCTCTCTTTCTCCAACTCTTTCGTCTGAAGGAGAGCGTGTTTATTTGCACTGCTCAGTGAGTAGGATTTACTATTCTGGTGTGCGAGGAGGGTGCATGAATAGGACAGAGCTGCTGGTGGACGGCATCCAAGGAGCACATGACCACAGCAACAACAGCCGTTGGCAGGCTAGGCCAGGGAGGCTGTGTGTGGTGTGTGGCGTGTGGGCACCCACACACTCCCTTAATGTACACACTTAACCTTAATGCCCTCCTCGCGTCTCACTTTTCATCGCTCCTAGCTAAGCTTTTCACGGGTTATCGAGCAAGTAGGAGAGCAAAAGGTCAGAGGTTATAAACCAAATACCCACAACAAATGCCATTTTCTTCCCTAATGCGGCATGCCTCCTCTACACTTTTATGGCGTTGACCAACAACGTTATTGGCGTAACTGGCATGGATTCAGGATTGGGGAACTGGAGTGGGTTGAAGGCCAAAGCGCAGAGGACCCGCCGTGGTCAGTATGCGGCCGTCCATAGCCTCTGAACGCTGACAACATGTCTGTGCTTTAAGTCCCCCCCCCTTCAGGTGGCCTGCAGCTTTCCTTCATGCCACAAACCAAACGGCTACAAACATATTTTGTTTCTGAAACAAGGTCCCATGAGGACTTGGGGCGCTCTGTAAACAGAATCGGATCTGCAAAAGGAGTTCAAACATCTACAACAGCCTAGCGACTCAGAGAACGAGCGACGCACTCGGCCAGAGATCCATTCCTGCCACCGCCCTCGGCGGAAATGTATCCCCGGGTTTTTGTGGCGTGCGTACACAGGACATAAATATGACGGTGGCCTTTCAACCCAACCGGATACCTTGGGAGGTATCGCCATGTGACTCCTCGCTGACTCTCGCTGAGTGAAGGGGAGGAAAGGTGACGTTCCACTTTGAGGACTTTAACCCCGTCCATCTAAAATACCGAGGAATGGTTGTTGTCTGTGGTGCAACGGTGGGCGATTGAGTCGGGCCAGCAACAACGGGGGAATATTGCACGTCCATCTGAATTCATCATCCAATATATTATTGTGTATGTTTTTCATTTGTCTGAAACAAACTAAATCAGTCTGATCTAATCTATCGGAAAAAAAAGTCCAAAAATGAAACATTCCACATTCTACAACAAACTATAATATAAAACAAACAAAAACAAGTGTGCGTGCTATCGTGTCTTTGCCTCAAGCCACACGCGTCATCAGTTGAAGAATCAAATCCCCAGGGGGTGACCCAGATGTAATGGGAGACGCAAATCCCGGCTGGACTGGGCAGCTGCACTGGGTCAAAACTGCAGTCAGGCCAACCCAGCATATGTGTATGGAAAAGGGCCATGGATGTATTTGGTGTGTGTGTGTGTGTGTGTGCATGATCTCAGATGACAGGTATGTCAAGCTCCGCCCATGTTGGGGTCTGCATGGCGTCTATGCAAATGGAAGGTTGCCATTGGTGACAGCGGATGGGCCTCACCTGAACTCGTTGAGGCCGTCCACCATGCGGCTGTAAGCCAGGGCCCTCTGGTTCACGTCAGCTGACCTGCGGCTCATCTTCATGGCCTGGGGGGGAGGGGAGGGAGGGAGGGAGGGGAGGAAGGGGGGGGAAACAAAACATAAGACCATTTGGAAGGAGTCCACTGGGTCTTAATGAAGCCGGACCCCAGGAATTTAAACGGAAGGCCCACGAGGGAATGACTATTGACTACTTAATCTGTCCGACACCTTCTCCTCTAGATCCCAACTGCAATATTCATGTCTGGTCTATTCATAACCCAGCACTTAATGGACTTTGCTGACTGGCAAATTAGTAGAGCAAGGTTAATTACATCTATCAGCACGGTTATTGGGGTGTTGCGAATGCAGGAAAATTTTTGAAATAGACAAACATATAATAGAGAAAATTCCTTTGCCAAACATAATAGATGATCAAATCCAAGCTCTTAATATTTACACTTCTGAAACCTCTCTACCTGTTCAATAGCACTCTTGAGTTTGTTCATGTGGCTCTCGAAGAGCGGGAAGTGGGAGAAGAAGAAGTCCTGGAAGCGGCTGTTCTCCTCGGGGTCGGGGGACAGCAGGAAGATGACCCCGATGGCGATCTTCTTCTTGCGGGCGACGCCCAGTCCAGGCCCGCCGCTGTCGTCGGACATGTTGAAACTCTCGTCCACCGACCTGCGGAGAACCAGTGATGCATACGAGCATGATATGACCACCAACTTATCAATAAAGGCCCATTTAGTATTTCAACCAGACACAAGTCATTATGAACAATTCACATAGCTGTCCAAAGACAAAACCAAAATATATACGTGTACGTGTGTGTGTGTACGTGTGTGTGTGTGTGTGTACGTGTGTGTGTGTGTGTGTGTGTGTGTGTGTGTGTGTGTGTGTGTGTGTGTGTGTGTGTGTGTGTGTGTGTGTGTGTGTGTGTGTACCATCGTGGGAACACCCCATTCTCCAGGCTGGTGGTCTGGCTGCGTAGCCAGCGGCGCTGGTAACTGGAGGCACAGCTACTGCTGAGCGACGACCCCGGGGAGGGGAAGGGCGTGATCAGCAGGCTGCTCAGAGACGCTGGGGAGGAGAGGGGTGGCGAGGGGGGAGAGAGAGGAGTACAAATGTGATGATGGGAAGGGCGGGACGCATGTTTTGAGAAGAAGCGAAGACTCAATGAAAAGGAGAAACAGGAACTGTCCAATCAGATGTGACTGATGTTTTTAATCAGTCCAAACGTTAACATCATTGAAGAGATCAAACAAACGGGGAACACGAGTGCTTGGATCCATTTGGAAAAGCAAACGTATGCAAACAATCACTGGAGAAAGGGAGAGACTGATTGTGAACGTGTGTCAAACGAAGAGAGAAAGTACTTCCAGTAAAAATAGACTAATGGGATCTGATATCCCCCTGCTAGACAATCGTCACATGATGCTGGTGTGGTTGACAAGGCTGGCTTCACACACACACACACACACACACACACACACACCCCCACCACACACACACACACACACACACACACACACACACACACACACACACACACACACACACACACACACACACACACACACACACACACACACACACACACCTCCCTGTCGGGTGTGTTCATGTCTGATTCATGATGGTCACCTACCTGACCTGGCGATGCCACTGTCTCGCTCGTCGTACATCCCGCGTCCGGGCATGTCCATGGGGTTACTGTGACCTGCAGCGACACCACACAATACAATATTCATGTAAGTGAGTGAGTGAGTGAGTGAGGAAAGAGAGAAAAAAAATCAAGGTATGGATAGGGGATAAGGGGATAAGGAAGGAAGAAGGAGTATGAGGAGATCGACAGAGAAAGAGGGTGGTGATGGAGAAAGAGAAAAAATACATTTTAGAAACAAAGCAATGTGTTCACTATGAACAGAGCGGTGTGGGACGGGCAGCTTTTGTGTAGCATGCATCTGAAATGGACACCGACAGAAGTCTATGTCTCCAACAATGAGCTAACATTACAGCAGTGGCCTGATGTTGAATTCTTGATTGAAATACAAAAGCTGAGGTACAACAAAAATGGAAAGTGTGTGACCATTGTTGTTAGCTCATGTTGGCCAGAGTTAATAAATACATTTAATAGGACAACAGGCAGTGCTGCAGAAACACAGACTACAGCTAATTCTGCTGCCGATGGCTTTGTAAGCGTGTATCTTGTGGTGCCAATCTCAGTGTCATTAGTAATGTGTCTGTTGTCGGCACTACTGTTAACAGAACACATTAATTAATTAACATTACTGGCTTGATCAACAGGGATTTCCTGACCCACACCTGTGTGAGTGCGCACATGTTACATAATCATGTTTCCTCCAACACACAAGGTGGTGTGGTCCACCCGGCATTATACAAGTGACCTAGGCTGCTTGGTTGGCTCCCCAAAATGCGCCCTAATCAGGGGGATAGGAAACGCGGGGGGCTTTTGTAACTGAATTCAAAACACACTCCTGGTGGGACCAAGCCTGAGGACAAAGATTCCTCTTTGGTTCAAGAAGGAGGAACTGTGCAGGACTGTGCAGGGGACAATATGAGACCGATATTGGACTCATTCACTGCCCTGTGGGTCTAGTAGTGGACTGCTAAACCAAAACATTTAGAAGTGGATGAAACTAGTTGTTCCTGGTTGAAGTTAAAGGGGGTCAAGACACACAGATGCAATTTAAATTAGTTTGGAGAAAGCTGCTGCCAAGTCCAGACACTACATATAGATAGATTGCCCACCTCCTGGCATCCTAAGTGACATATTAAGTCACAGCCACACGGTAGTTTCAAGTTCAATTTGACGGCAAATGAGAGGCAGTCCAGTCATAAAGTCAATTGGCTGTGAAAAAAACAAAATAACAAAATGTGATGTGATGACATAATAATATTTTGTGGTAGCCTGACATCACCAGACCAATTCGCAAATGCGTATTGATTTGGAATCTCTGAGTTAATTTTAGATTTCCAAGGGGCGCTATCAACAGGTGCAGACCAAAATGCCTCTGGGCCAATCAGAGCAAGGAAATGTATGCCACATCAGCGGAAGCCATCTTGATTGTATATTCCTCCACAGCACTCCGATAGGGCACTCCGATAGGGCACTCCGATAGGGCACTCCGATAGGGCACTCCTTTGTACAGTCATCCTACCATCCTACCATCCTACCTTTTTTCCTGAATCAGAGGCATGACGTGTAACGACACTGCATCGACATTGCTTCTCAACAATAACGGAGGGTGAACTGAGCTTTGAGGTGCAAGTGCTAGCGATGCACATTCATGCCACACTTCAAAACGCAAGCAAAGTTGCTGTGCATCATGTACATGTTGATGCGCAACGTAACAATGGCGAAATCGTGCAAGCAACGTGTTTCTGCAATCAGAAATACGTTCATGGAGAACTGAAAAGAAGAGAAGCAGTGCACAGTTGCAGGCAGAAAGGTGCGCAGCTCTAAGACACCGTGGACAGAGTCTTTCACTAGTCTGTTGGCTCTTCAGGGATGTTTAAATCCCCCAGTGGCATACACACAACACGTCATCAGAATGTTCCTTCCTCCCCCCCCCCATCCCGCCATGCCGGTTCACTCCTTTAACCCTCGGTTCGGAAAAATCTGCTGCTGGCTTAAAAGCGGAACAACAATGCCCTCCAAATCCTTGTTTGTACGATTTATACAGAAGGCGAGGCGGAGTAAACAGGCAATATTCCCGCCTTGAACCAACCCGCCTTGAAACACCCCGCCTTGAAGAGCCCCGCCTTGAAACACCCCACCTTGAAGAGCCCCGCCTTATACAGCCCCGCCTTGAACCGCCCCGCCTTGATAAAGGCTTGAGAAGAACTTTCACACCTTCCATTTGTGTTCTTCATTTGTGTGTGACAAATGGTTAAGTGTGCCTTTATGTCATGTCTCATGCATGCATATGAGGTAAGAATAAGTTGAGAGATAGCAGATTGGGGAAGATCGGAAACTAAAACTACTGCCGCCGGCACCTTTAAGCACACGACCATCATTCCTTACGCATGCAGTTTCTAATAGTTTCAGATTGAGGTGAGATAGCAGTTGCATGTTAGCTTAGCCAATTATTGCCAAGAATCTGTCAGTATGCTGATCAGCAATTGGCTCAACACCTTATGACGAGGCTTAAACCCAACCATAGTGCAGTGAGCCAACCGCAATTAGCCAACAAGAAGGATAAATCATGTCTCAATAAAAAGCCCATCAATAAGAATCAAATCAATTGGATTTGCAACTATTATCTCACCCACCGAGCAGCCGTGCAGTCTATCAAGGGCCGTCAAACACAACACCACCACCAGCACCCCTCCTCCTACTGCAATCACTACTACCACACAAGCCACGTGCTCCTATATCTAGAGAGCGCTACAGGCACATGCTGCCCCTGCACCGCCCTGCACACACGCGGGCCAGGGGCCGACCTGAAAAGAAAGACGCGCTCTTGATGAGCCGCAGGGGGCCTTGCTCAGAGTAGGCCCGGCGAGGACTGCAGAGCTGAGAGAGTCCTGCGCAGCAGGATGACAACATAGCACAGGAGGAGGGAGGGAGGGAGGGAGGGAGGGAGGGAGGGGAGAGAGACACACATCAAAAGACGTTAACCTCAGTTAGTGAAGCAGACAAAAACAGGGCATTGTTGGGAGCAACTATTAGTGATTGGAATATTATTTTGCATGGAGTTTATGAAATAAACGGCTTCATAGATCTGTCTGGCAGTCAGGAAAGACTTCAAAAGTAGTCCTCATAAAAAAAATAATAAGAAAAAGAACAGAAACACTAGGAAGACAGGATAAAGTTTAAAGCTTGTTCAGAATGTGTTTATTTCAAGTTTGCTTCAAGTGGCAATCTCGAAGATTCTCACGTAAACAGATGTCTGTGAAGTCACTATATACCTTGGAATGAGGTAACACGATGGGGACTATGCCTATGGCCCACAGATGAAACCACTTGTATTTGCAGTATTATAAATGTTACGAACTGTCCATATGAACTGAACTCAACATTATACGTTATTAGGCAAAAAGAGAAAGTATTTCAACCATGTTAAAGCAGGTTGAATTGTAAAGACCTTGTTCTGGAAAGAAGTCTATAAGTAGTCTAAAACTGTTTTCCATTATTTAAGAAACACTGATGACATGCACAAGTGACACACTGATAAGGGAATATATACATATAAAACAATTAATCTAAATAAACTAAAGACAAAAGACTGCAAAAAATACATTTTAAATTAATCTTTGGTTCATATCCACTAAATGAAAATAATTGGATCTGCGCTGAATGGCCATCGGTCTGGGTACTTGGGTTGTCATAGTTACCTATATTCCCCAAGAGGCTGTTGTTGGGATCGGGCCTCAGGGTGTTGGGGTCCCCTCCAATGAACTCCAGGCTGTCTTGTAACCTGTCAGAACGAGAGGGAGAAAGAGCGTGATAGGAAGAGAAAGCAAGAAAGAAAATCTAATAACAAATCAAACTCAAATTTGCTGACACTTATTAACGCGGTTGTGAGAATAAAATGTAATTCAAGACAAAAAAAAGAAAATTGGAAGTCGTGCAAACTTGCTACCGTATGACAAACACGAACTCATGACCGTATGACAAACACAAACTCATGACCGTATGACAAACACAAACTCATGACCGTATGACAAACAAACTCAAAGAGAGACAAACAAACACAAACTCAAAGAGAGACAAACACAGAGATATACAAGAATGCAGTTATGAATGAGGTGTAGTGTACCTGAATGTACACGGTGTGCGTGTGCGCGCTTACATGTTTAGGCTTCCAGACACACTACCGCCGGTCCTTGCCGTGAAGACCTTACTCAACATTAGCTGAGGAGGGGACCTGTTTTTTTTTGAGAACAAGAACAACATCAGCTTGGTGTCTGTCTGTCTGTCTTTCAAAATATATTATACAGAATAACCAAAACAAAAAGCCTGCCTGACAACAGGTCCCACAAAAGGAAAACATCATTTATCTAGATTGCTGCTAGATAAAGGGTTATACAACAATAAAATAATAATCAGTTCACACAAAGGGAAAACATGCCAAGAACTGTCTTAGCCTGTTGAGACGTAGAGTCAGTTTGGAAAAGATCTCAGCTTGACACATGCGTAGACACATACAGGTATCAGGTTCACACAATCTCAGGCTATGGGCGCAGACGTGCTGCAGTGATAAAGCTGAGAAACATGTTCAATAACACAATTGCTAGGGCAAGGATAGGGTAAGGTGAGGTTTTGAATAACTGCATAAAACAGGTGTTCTATTGGTTCATAACCGGTGCAGTTTAAATTAAGCATGCGACTTGACAACGTGTCCACAACAAATTATGTTGAGACCACAACCTTCAATCTAGATCGAGTATAGTATACACCAACACCTTCAATTTGTAATTTGAAGGGAGATTCAAAACGCCTGGGTAAACTAGACCGCGTGGGCGTGTGAGCGTCTGCAGAGGGACGGAGGGCTGACCTAATCTGGTGTATCTTCAGCGTGGAGCCTTTGTAACTCATGGCCACCGAGCCAAACATCATCTCCCCGAGCATGACCACGTCCGACGAGCATCTGGAAGCCTGGGTGGAGGAGAGGAGGAGGCCACGGTGTCATGAGAAGAACAACAGCAGAATAAAATGGTTGGATTGGATGCCTCATCAACGGAAATAAATGTTGTTTTTCGCCTAACTTGGTAGACAAATACAAAGTAAGGGTAAAGGTTGGGGTTAGGGTTAGTCCCTTGCTTTCTGAAGTAAGGGACATGTGATTTCAAACTCAGTCAGTCAGTCTACCTACGTGCGCTCTAGCTTAAATTACGTCTGATAAGAGATCACCGTGTCTGACTCTCTACGTGCTTGTCCGCACACCACACCCAGTCCCATTTCTCTCCCATTAACATGAGCACTTGCTTTGAGTGCCCTAAGCTGCAAGTCAGCTACCAAGCTGGCTAGCGTTCAAGGGATGATTGTAAGGAAAAAACAGCACTCCCTCTTGCTCCTTTAAGTATTGGGACAGCCTGCCCCTTCGTGGAAACATGCAAAATCTAGGGTTAGGGCTCAAATCTAGGGGAAGGGGGAGAATTGGGACAGGACCTTAATGTGTGCGCTCCCTAAGTGAGAGGCCTGTGCAATGAATGTGCCACCTGGAAGCGGAGGCCCGGCTCCTTGCTGTCCCGGTTCTCTGAGGCACATGAGGAGGAGGAGGAGCTGTCCAGGGAGCTGCTGCTGCCCCCTGTAGGATGCAGTTGGCAGCACTTTCCAAACATCTTGGCCTGGCCCTCACTACACATCCGCTGTAGAACACACACACACACACACACACACACACACACACACACACACACACACACACACACACACACACACACACACACACACACACACACACACACACACACACACACACACACACACACACACACACAGCAGTCCTGTTGTGAAACACGTTGAGCAACAAGTTGAACCACAGTGTCTTTGGTGTTGGTTGTGATAAAAAGTAAGCAGGCGACTCCGTTGGTCTTGTCTAACCATCAGATCTGCAAAGCCATACGCAACCTTCACAAATACTTTCAGGTCTAGATGAGACTCGTTGGAATTTGTTTGCAAAGTGCACATCACACACAAACAATTCTTTACATGATGATAACATTGGTTAAAAAATAGCATAGAAAAAACACACACACACGCATTGAAGATACAAGATATATAAGCAGTTTGTTGCGCAAGTGTGCACAAATCTTGAATCATTGATAACCAAACTAGGGATATTATTCTGACCAAAGCCAGTTATACTTAAAACATGCATCTGTTCATTTGTCCGAAAACTTCCAGTGAAAGTGTGTGTGCATGCATGTGTGTGGTACTGCAGTAGGCTCTGCTGTTAAACATGTAGACAGAAAAAGTGCAGGAGCATGTGACTGTCCCATCATGTGACCTCCCTGGAACTCGTGACCGAGCAACACTGCAATCCCTCCCTCCCTCCCACAAGCCTCTCCCCCTCCCTTTCTCCGCTGTATTTTCGCCCTTGTTTCCCAAAGTCTTTCTCTCTCCAAAAATGTCAACATCCCTGGCACACGAGGAAGGAGTGAGCAGTGAACATGTGTATTGATGTGTATTGGTTTTAATAGCTTTGAGTGAGTGAGAGAGACACTACATAGAAGCTCACATCTGTACACACTGCAGGGGGGGAGACAGTCAGGTAATAAGAGACAGAAAGAGAGTGAGTGACGGGGACGTCATGTGAGAGCAGAAGAATGCTGCTTCCACATGTTAAGTCAGCTGATGCCATTAATGCTGCTGATAAGCAGAACCAAACAAACAGTTCCTCCCATCTGTGAGAATCACACCCACTGAACACACACACACACACACACACACACACACACACACACACAACTGAAGCACTAAAGTAGCACTAAAGCAGCGCTCATAAGTATAAGATTGAAAAGTAACAGTTATTAAAAATAGTTTTATTATAACAACTATTACTAGTATGACTGGTTTGAGTCGAGTGGGTGTGTGCGTGCATTTGTTCTTCAAGCTTCAGGAAAAATAAGAAAAATTAGACTGTTTTCTTCTGAGAAACAACTCCTTGATACCCTAACTGCCTGACGAAATCCGTACAGAGAATAGGTTTCTTTATTCAGCCCTTTGTGACGGACACCATGTGCACTCTGAGCGACTGGAGACCAGGTTCAGCGGGTACAACCCCGTGGCTCTGAAGTGTTCCCCTCGCCGGCGTCTCAGGCTGGAGGAGACTCGAACCCCAAAGGCTTCTCTGAGGTTACTTCCTTGGAGGTCCCGGTGCTTATGGGAAGTGTCGTATTTAAATTCCAAGAAACCCAAAGCCCTGTTCCACATGAGCCCGATGCAAGAGCAGGGCCATCCCAGCAGTGAGCTCTCACCGTGATAGGCGTCTCCTCCGCGCCCCTCTTCTTGGTGCTGGAGTCAAAGAGGACATTGCGGCCGCGCCGCTCGCAGTCCTGGTACACGATCAGCCGGATCTGGCTGGGCTCCAGCTGGGTGATGGGCCAGCTACATGGACAGAGGAAAAGGCATGGTTTGCATCCCATTGCAGAAAAACATCAACTTTATGCATGGCCAGCTCGGCACTGAAAAGCGCACATTTCATTCACAAACTGTATTCACAAACAAGTGTATTCGTTGACGTCTTTGCTGTCTGTTAACATCTCCAGAATGTCAGAGGCCCCCTGTTGCTCGGTCACTGGTATTAGAATCCTGAGTAAGAGGCATTCGACTCTCAGAAACCACTGTCTAATTTGATCCCAGCAACTGCGCTGAAACCAAACCCGTTGCACACACACACACACACATACACGCACAGACAAAGGGATTGATGGACGAAACTAACTGCTGTACAGTAACTGGCTTGTCATTTGAAAGTGACAACAAGGGGTTCCATGGGCCACTCCAGCTCCTAACCTCAGAGATACAGAGGCTCAAATCAATACCACTTTTAAACCACTGTACCACCATCCAACCATACATTCACCCAGCCATCAGGGTAGAGGTGGCAAACTGACCGAATTCATGCAAACAGGGACTGCTGTGTATAATGGTCATGCACAGTGGAGACTATTTCAAAATAAAAAGTGAACGCAATATATTATTTAGTGCACTTTGGCATATTGGGATACTACCTCATGTTCCTGTTTTGACTGCAGACATATAGGTCACTTGGTTGACATGAACTATGAATGGGCCATTATTGACCATAATAAGTATTTTAATATGTATGCTCGTATAGGTAAATCCTGTGTCAAGGAAGCATGCAGAATCCATCACTTGAGTTTAGTTAGTTCCCCTTGAATGATGAAGCGGCTTCCTCTGCGTCCCTGGGTTACAGCTCAGGGCAGATGCTAAATCTTACCAACTTTGTCAGCTATAGTTTTCAGTGAGAGATAACTAGAGGCTATTTCAGCTTGGATTTTCAAGGCTCCTCCTCTGGGTAGCCAAGGGGCGTGCACTCTGTGCAAAAAACAATCAAGCTGCAGTGTTGGATTCACTAGTATTGCAAACTTGTCACTACTAGTTAAGTCTACAGTGAAATTGGCATCCCAAATATGAGTGCAAAGTAGGGCTGCATGATATATCGCTTTCGTATCGAAAGCGGCATATTTATTTTAAATCCCATGTACAGTTCTCATTTTCCATGCCTAATCTACAAGATAAATCTGTCTGATACAACATAACTAACTCTGATTTAAGGGTTCTTGGAATGGAAACACAGAATTTGTTGCTAGGGAGTGACATACAGGCTCTGCATGCACAGGGAACCACCAATCACTGATCATGTTCATCAGTTTAGGATCAGACAACCAAAGCAGTCATAGACAGCCCCCACTAGTTGTAGAACAAAACTTCAAAGAGCCAGCAAAAAGAAGATTTAATTCCAAAGAGAACAACGTCAGTTGAATGAAATTATTTTGGTCACAGAAAAGACGACATTGACCAAAAACCGGTACTTTGTCTAGAGTGGCTTAAAAATTGTTGCCACAACAAAAAGCAGCAAGACTAATTCATTTATTAGCTCTGTATAACGAGTGCAAAGCCAAATTTGAATGCCATGCACAGCCAAAGCCAAAAACTATTTTGGATGCCTCTATCAGTCTTGCACCATACGAAAAGGGGTCCCAAACTTATGCAGATGCACTCTGCTACGAAATAACCCCAATCATTATACAATGATTCATTCTTTTTTTTTTATTAATTACATTTAGTCAAATCGCAATACATATCGCAGAAAGACAAAATATCGCAATACGATTATTTTCTGACATCGTGCAGCCCTAGTGCATAGAAGGTTTCGGAGGATGTAACATTTTACAGTGTTTCGCTGACTAGGGTCATCAGACGTATTAATACAATTACTATATATGCATTTGAATATGACGTGACATATCCGTATTCGAATATAATGTTTTTTAAAGTGCCATGTTGTGTAACACACTTTTTACAGTCTGATTAGACCGTTTGGTTTTTACTTTTTATTTTATTGTTTGCCTCATCCATTCGTGGGCACGCTAATCAAGCGAATACAATATCCTGATTCAAGAGCAGCCAGCCTGAGCGGTAAATTGTGACCCCCAAGTCATCCCCGCTGACAGCAACACGCTGCATTGGTGGAGAGACACGGGCTGCGACAAATACCTTTGTCGCAACAAATACCTTTGTCGCAGCCCTAGCTCTTTGTTTCTTGATATGCTGAGTGCCCTCAGTCCTGATTCATTTTAACAAGGACTCTGTTAACAACACCACTCGCATCGGCATTAAAATAACACTGTTTACTATCATTTTTATTATTTGTTGCATTTTTTTGGTGGGGGGTGGGTTTAATAAAAAAAATTGGCCTGCACAATTATAGGGGAAACACTGCCTTTACATGCACATTTTATTAATGCCATAATAATGCCTTTGTTGCAGGGAATCAAGGGATGGCATAATAATAGGAATCAACACCGTATCGCGATGGCAACCTCCTGTACTGCTGGGCTTTGGAGGAAAACTAGGCAGGGGATCAATGAGACTGCTCCGGCGAAGGGACAGAGGACAGGATGGAAAGAGCGACGGCCAGACGGCGGGATTGATGCGTCATGCCATCTAACACATCAGACAATGCAACTGGCCTATATATAGTGTTTTATGAGGAGGCAAGCTGTGGGAGGGGAAGCCCCAAGATCAGAGTTCACAAAAGGATCGGGGGTGTGGAATAGTTCTAAAAGAACAATGGTATATCAATCTTGTGGCATACACATACAACAGAAGGGACCAGCAAAGTCATGTCCACTCTCATCTCTGATTCATGAACTGTATATCAGTACTAACTGTGTATCACAAGTGTTGTTATTGCCTTTTAGTAGAGCAGGACATCACTATAGAGGTGTTCTTAGTGTGTACATATTGTATGCCATAAGGCCAATTCTGTTATCTTGGTTCATCTTGTTGGGACACAATAACGATGATAAGCATGACTTACTAAGAGGGTAAAAGAAGAAGAACAACAACACATTAGGTAGATGACTGTGTTTGGGAGTAAGCAAACGACTGGCTCTGAAGGAGATTTAACCCAAAATGACTTGAGGGGTATTCCATCAACCAAGCTAAGCGCAAAGCCGGGCTTATTTTGCTTAGCCGGGCTTCTTTCAGCTAGAGTTGCGTTCCATGAACGTGACTTGTTGGACTCTCCGCTAAGTAACCATGGCAACTTATCTGACCAAACTAACCTGGTCGGTAGCAGGTTAACTGTCAGGCTAACTTGAGTGGTGTTGCAGAGAAGTCCATCTGTCGGCAACAAGTGTACCATCAGAAGGTTCCGCCAAGCCTAGTCCTCATGATTTTGTCATAAATGTACATATATGAAGTACAAACAGCGTATATTTTCACTAAGGGTCAAGATTAAATGATGCAAATAAAATAATTAAATGAATTGCTATCTATTGTTACCGTGGCTATTTTCTCAACACATTTTTATACAAATCTATGTATTATAACAAAATCAGGAATCAGCAGTTGGAGCACTTGACATGTGATATGCGCGACCTGAGTTTGCGTGTATGCGGTAGGCTATTTCATAGTATTCTTGGCGTTGGCTTAATTTTGTAATTCCCTTTATTAATTTTATTAATTCCCTAATTTAGAGTATTCAAAGAAATGGAAAATAAATGGCATGAAAAGTTTTTTGATTTCTCCAGTAATGCTTCCTATATTACTAATTGCGTGGGGATTGAACCCTGGACGACCGAGTGCAAGTCCGACACGTTAACTCAAGACTATCTCCCTGATTCAAAAATCCATGGTCAATATTCAATTAAAATATGTTACGCTTAATACTACTTATTCATTCAACAGAACGGTGATTTTTTTGGCAGGCGGCCTCCCTGTTTTTATTAATGGTTACGGTGTTCCCTTTTTGAGTTATTATATGCTTGTACTCCTCATAGACCTCCACAAGCAGCTTCTGTTTGCCGCTGGAAAAGATCCCGCTCTGTCCTTTTCGGACATTTGATCCATGATTCGACATTTACGGTTCTGGGCTGGTTACATATCTCGTGAACGCGCGTAATCCAGTATAACCTTAGCCTGGCTTGCACTAACCTGAGCAAGGCGCGGCTGAAATGTGTTGATGGAACGGCTTAAGCCTCAAGTGGAAGTTGGCGCTAATTCTATCTGGGCTTAATCAACTAAGCGCCGCTTTCGTTAGCGACTTTGATGGAATACCACTTTGGTCTCTCTACAACAAAAACAAAACAAAATATTTCAAATACCAAGAATCCCCCTTTGGCCCTCGCCTCGATAGAGACAAGCGACGCCCAGTGGATGACCTCACACATGCCGGGGTGCAGATAGTGTCAGATTGCATTCTACACGGACTTGTTGGTATTCACCAATACGACTGGCCCTCTAATGAAGGGAACTGTATGATTAGTAAGAGGTAATACACGCATCTTTATAATCATCCAATGGTGTGTGAAAATGACTTGTGCATGTGCTTCAGTAGCCCACAATGTCCAATAAGAAAGGAGAAACAAATCTATGGAATAGAGAGTAGGTTTACGTCATGAATCAGACAGCTTTCTCAGAACACACAAGAGCTTGGAAACTCCGACGACGAGACAAAAGAAAAAGAGGAAGCCTGCAGTCGAGAACCATCTCACAGGTAAAGGGATTCTCTAAAATTAGGAATGAAAATAAAAGAGCGGAAGTGAAATGAAGAGAACAATGACAAGTAACCAAGAGAAAAGAGAGGACAAGGAAGTGTACCATAGGATGCATGTGACTTGAGTCATTCACAAAAGTAACGCATGACCTGCATGAAGGATGCATTGACAAATACATCAGCACACACACACACACACACACACACACACACACACACATTCAATGACAGACAAAAAGGAGGAAGAACACAACAGAAAGACAATTTCAAACTCCCTATTGTAACTCAGTGATTTCTGTATTAAATATTTGAAGTGTGAAGTGCTTTTCAGCTTGTTTTTGCATACAACGAAACAGCCATGAAGTTAAACATAGACCACCACAGACCACACCGCCGATTGCTCTTGTTGGTCATCGCACAGCATCGCTATCTGCCCTGAGCCATAAGCCCTCATCCATATTACATTACTTAACCACACTGAATGCATAAATCTACACTAACGCCAAGCCCTGCCACTAAGATAACACTGCTGCACGTGACTGACTGCAAACAGTCGCACACCCAACCGGCACAGATATAAGCCTACATAAAGCTTATCACCATCTTCCCTCGCACTAGTGCTATCATTCCAGATGTACTTATTGTAAGTCAGTTGAGATAAAAGTGTCTGCTAAATGCCCTAAACGTAAATGTAAATTCCATCAAGCTCAGTTTGCTCCTACCTGGGCATCCTTGCGTTTCTGTTGAGATTGTTCCCAAGCACTCTCCCTCTCTCTCGGTTGCCCCACTATCACCCCCTCCCTCCCCTCGCTCTGTCAAAGTAGCTCCTAAGAATAGCAGTGAACAAAATTCACACAACATGAGACTGTCAGGTGATCGGTGCTAACTCACTGTGTGTGTGTGTGTGTGTGTGTGTGTGTGTGTGTGTGTGTGTGTGTGTGTGTGTGTGTGTGTGTGTGTGTGTGTGTGTGTGTGTGTGTGTGTAAAGCTGTCCATCTTCAAGCGCAACACCAACATCCAATCAGCAGAAATACTCTTCTCAAAAGCTAGATCTAGATTTATTTTGTCCTCCCATGCATGTGATCATGTTCCTCCCTTTTCATAGGTTAGGTTCCAACAGTGCATCTTTTGGCCCAAAGATCCAACCCTACTAATTGATCCAACCATCTTGGGATCCTTTCCCAACTGGTAACTAGCTAACCATAAACAGGGAAAACACTTTTTTCGAACAGAGAAACACCAAAGCAAGATTTAGCTCAATGGAGGAATTTGGGAGCAGGAAGAGGTCAATTTAAATGAATCACTTAGTAAAGTCAATGCAGTAAAGCATTAGCAGACCAAAATGATGACATATAAATGATTGAAACTTACTTTGACACAAGTGGTGTACAGCCTCTATCAACAAGCAATCAGTGGTTCCTGTATTGCTCTAGGCCAACTGGTGGCAGTGTCTTTTTTATCCTTTCTAATTACTGTCTCACATTTTGCTGTGTGAAATCACAAGTAGGAGTGGTTGTTAAACGAAGATGCTAATAGCAGTTTCCATTCATTTTTTTCTCTTTTTTTCCCTCTGATTACATTGCAACACAAAACTAAGTCTAGGCATTTTTTCTCCAACACAAGTGTGGGTTATTCATTGAAATGTGAGTATCTACATACTAAAAAACATGCATGAATAAACGTTGACGAATACATTAACAACACACTTATTGCTAAAACTAAATTCAAGCGTGACATGTGACATGCCCACCGAGCAGAAGGAATTTACCCATAGGGCAGAGTACAAAGTCAAGTTGCTTGATATTTAAAGCAGCCCTAAGCTTTTGCATTCCCTACCAACCAGTTTGCCCTGCAATCAAACACGTTTCTGAGGATCAGTAGTTGGCTTAGTTTAGGGCCTGCCTAAAAAATGGATAAATACAAACATAAATATAACTATGGCTGTTAGAAGTCCCTGGAGGTGTTCACAGTCCCCCCACCGCCACCCCAGTGACCGTCCCTTTAGCGATTCATGGGGCATGTCATTACTCCTAGACGCAACCATGCCTCCGACAGGGGCGGGCCTTTTTTTACTACCAAAATCACACAGACACACAAACGCACACACAAAGACACTGGCTTCACAGTAGATGCCGTTTATGTATGATTTTGGGCCACCAGCAGGCGACGTGGTGTGTTTTAAGAGCATACTGTAATTGACACTCCGCCGTCATGAAATGAGATAAACACAGAACTATATACACATGTGAAGGTAGGTAACCTCTTTATGCGCATGGAAAGTTCCAGTTCATGCCACCTTCTGAAGTCGATAATGTTCACTAATTAGCATATTTAGAGTTTGCCATAGCTCCGTATTTTTTTTTCCACACACACTCAAAATCACTTCAAGGAAATTAAGTCAGTCCATCATTTGATCAAATGTCATTTAAAGCTTTTGGTTCGGAAGTTTTCACTGTACAGAGGAAATCTATCCAGATGGACATTACTGATCCAAGAGGCAAAACATTTTCAGCATATAAAGTAAGGGCTGTACACCCAGTTTCAGAATCTTGTATCCATCGCGATGGTGGGCTGATCATTCAAACCTTTGTGCAAGAGGGGAAATACCCAGACCCTAGAATAACAATAGGTATCAACAGATACTCAAAAACAAAAGTTTTTGTGACTGAAAAATTCCCGAATCACAAGAGGTTTGCGCACACACACACACACACACACACACACACACACACACACACACACACACACACACACACTTAGGAGGACTTCTGCATTCCATCCCTCACATGACTGACAGGGGAGGAGACGTCAACTCCACCGTCTCCGGTAGCATCGCTCTCCCAACGTTAGCAGTGTGGAAGGCAATATGAGTGCAGCCATGGGACAGGAGCGTCATCTTGATTGGTGATTTACAATCATTCAAAATCCAAGGCAGATTCATCCAAAACAATTGTATTGCATAGACAGACAGACCTGGACTGGAAGATGAGTTTCAGCAGCAGTAGTAGTAGTACAGGGGAGATGGAGGATCTACATGGGTAAATGAGAGGAGATGGAGGATATAGATGGGTAAATGAGAGGAGATGGAGGATATAGATGGGTAAATGAGAGGAGATGGAGGATATAGATGGGTAAATGAGAGGAGATGGAGGATCTACATGGGTAAATGAGAGGAGATGGAGGATCTACATGGGTAAATGAGAGGAGATGGAGGATCTACATGGGTAAATGAGAGGAGATGGAGGATCTACATGGGTAAATGAGAGGAGATGGAGGATATAGATGGGTAAATGAGAGGAGATGGAAGATATAGATGGGTAAATGAGAGGAAATGGAGGATATAGAAGGGTAAATGAGAGGAAACATGTCTACATGGGTAAAAAATGAAAAACATTGTTGCGATATTTCATGACAAACTTGCTCGGAAAGCTTGGATGTTGCCTAGGAAACAGCTTTGGCTAGCAGGCACAACAGGTTCTCACACTGTGTGTGTGTGTGTGTGTGTGTGTGTGTGTGTGTGTGTGTGTGTGTGTGTGTGTGTGTGTGTGTGTGTGTGTGTGTGTGTGTGTGTGTGTGTGTGTGTGTGTGACACAGAATCACATGAATGTGTTGAGAAGATCACCAGTTTCCTTCAGGCCAAGGGCTCTGAACAACCAGGCTGAGTTCCTTCTGAAAATTAAGCAACTCAAAGGCAGATTCTCTCCCATACTCTCATTCTGACAAATGTACTTATTGTAAGTCACTTTGGATAAAAGCATCTGCTAAATAAATGTAAATGTTAAATGTAACATGAACATGTATCCACCATGGGTGACTGATCATGGGTACGTTCAAGTCAATCGTGTGTTCAGGAAAGGCATGTGCTAGCTCCAGGCACTTTAATATCAAATAGCCACCACTCACCAAACACAACATACAACCACCAGGGATGTGCTTGAAAAAAGCTGGGACAAATTTTCGTATTCAGAGATATGTCAAAACAACTAGACCTATGTACTTTGCAAATGGCCCAGCAATATGGACCTAAACGATGGCTCTATGGAGAAGAGTGCTGCCGCCCGACCGTCTCCTTTGCAGACAACTAGACCCAAGACCCGGTGATCACGTCTTTAGTTTCCCACTTCATGCTGCTGTAATTCAGAACGTGAATATCTGTTGAACATCCAATATCTTTCCAACTACTAAAAAAAAATAATGTTCAACCCAGCCCCTTCCCCCCTCCAGCTACCACCAAAAGTAGAATCTGCTCATGTGGGAAACACTGTAATGTGTCAGTAACTCCATAACGTTACAACATCCAACATGCTCCTAAAGTTATAAATTGAATTCCCCACTTCAGCTGTTAGGGTAGTCTACTAATCAATGGTCAGTTAGCGGGGTAACGTTATGTTACAACAATTTCAATACAATGAAATGACATAACGTCAATTAACGTAACATGAACAAACCTTTAATATAATAAACCCATCAGTGAACATGATTTCTGCCTAAGGTCATGTCAGATAGATTTTCACCAGCAATGGTGGTGAAGAAAACAACTTCCATGTGCCCGTGCTACTTAACTCGTCATCAAACTATGTATTTTGTTGTTGTTTTGATTAAGCGATCCACAGCGGCATAGCACATTTTTAAATGACAATGTGTACAAAATGAAATAGCTCCTATATGTGAGCCAAACATACAAACTCAATGTGATGCTACCGTGAAGACTTCTGTGTGTGCGTCTACTGTATGTGCATTTATTTTTTGACCCTGCAGTTCTGGGAAGACTGAGTGTGTCCACTTAAAATGCCCTTGATAGGCCCTGATGACAGTCCGTCTTAACAAACCCTGTGCCCAAATTCATGTCTGTTTCCAAATATGCAAGCATCACACTATTCTTTTATACATAGACAATGCAAGAGAAGCCAGTAGGCCTGTCACAATAACAACTTTTTTTTTCCTTAGAGGATACATTGCCACAAAAATGATTGCAATAAACTATGACATAATTTTAAGACCATTTTATGACACTGATGTAATGATAATATAATGGCAAAATAATGCAAGTACACCCCCTCAAAGAGTGGTCAACTTTAAATAAAACATTTTTTAGCTGGAATTATACAGTTCTCTGGTAAACCACTTACTAAAAACACCCATTAGCAATTTCCATTTAACGAAATGCAAATTTCTGTTTGATAACTTAAAGGAGGCCACTACTCTTTTGGAAGAGGTTAATATCCAAAATGGTACCATGTCATGTTATCAAAAGCAACCTATTTTAATGTATCGCAGTGCAAGTATACAATGTCTGTTAGTGCAGCTTGCAAGAGAGATTACCGAACGAAAATAAGGGATAGCAATCATTATAGGTATATGAATGTAGATTACCACTATAAATACAATATAGGACTTAAATCAGCCGTTACCTCTGCCATGTCATACAAAATATACAGGGCCCACGGTGACCATGACAAAGATAATGGATTGGGATTGGTTAAACTGACCTATAATAATGGAAATATTTATCGTGACAGTATGTTACAAAGCAAACACACACACACACACACACACACACACACACACACACACACACACACACACACACACACACACACACACACACACACACACACACACACACACACACACAAATAATGTGCTACTAAGAGGTTACAGATATGACCAAAACAGTTTGGCATGATACAGACATTGTCAAATAAACAAAGAATTTTAAAATGTGCTCCCCACACTGACAGGCCTGTATCCAAATGTGCAGGCCATCTACCATTTCAACACACACATGCTCTGCATCGAGCACTTCGCCTTCTCGGGATGTGTCAGAACCTGTGCATACAATGTTGAATGGAAGTTATAATATGTATGGCTTCGTGTGAACTTTTACAGACACAATCTGTATAGATAAACATCTAATGTGCTCGCATTATGTAGGCCGACAAACAGTGCACATTGAGGATGAGGTGAGGAAGGTATGTTTAGCATGCACTGCAGGATGGAATGGGCTGTATGACGCAGTGACATGTACAGTATGCTTGCTCGGGTGCCAGGCGTGGCAGCCTGGGAAATAAGAGCTGCTTTTTAGGCTTCCCTCAGAGGGTCAGCCAACCCGGGTGCCCTATCTGGTATTCTGGAAGCCAGTGACAGTGTGTGTTTGTGTGTACGTGTGTACAGGCCTGTGTTACAAGGCAGGCACAGTTCAACAACAGGACTAGCAGGGCAACTCATAGGATAGCAAACAAGACATGACAGAGGCGCACCAAAAAATGTCTTGATCTGAAAGTTAATTTCAAATTATGAAAATATGCTTACAGTCGTGCCTGGGAAAAGCAAGGCCAAACGTCAAATTATGTCTGTTAACTCTTGAAAAGTTTATATAATAACATGAATTATTATTCAAGATTTTCCATAAATATGTAAGCCCTCAGTATCTTCTAGAAGAGCTCCTACTATTGAACTTTTGCGCTTTACACTGCCTCCGTCCTACGTAAAATCGGCTCAAACTTCAATTACCATCAGTAAATACACGTATTCAGACTTGTCATGTAGGCGTCATGTAGGCACCATGCACAAGAAAACAAGGGAAGGAGTTGAATGGACATATTTTTCATGCACAACTTGAAACGCAATCCCATCCAATTGGTTTATTTTCCAGGCGTAGCGGCCGCCACTGCTATACCCGTCCACAGAGGTTGGCAGCGACTCCCCTTTATTACAGACCAACCAGTCACACGGGCATTCAGAGCACGTACTGTGCGTGTTGTTGGTTCGCTGGTGGTACACAGCACACCTTTCTCCCTCAGGTTGGATGCAAACTTGGCTGTACTTTGCACCACGTTATCCATCTTATGAGCAGCAATGCATTGAAAACACACGTATCCTGGTATTGACCACATTTCGGAGGTAGTGGCCAATAGATTACTATTTCATCTTTAGACACCAGGAATCGTCATCAGACTAAACTCCAATAATACAAAAAACACTTGACTAACATAAAGCAGGGTGACATAAGCAAGGAGTCAATTGCAACGTATTCAATTATGAGCATATAACGCTTTTTAACACTGCGACTGCTATATATTTGTATACAAGAGCAATCAAAATGCCAACTTAAAGTAAACAAACACGAGTCACGAGGTAATACAGTGGGAGCTCCACTAACGGCGTGTGCAGCTTGCTAGCATCCGTTAGCTGCTGTTAGCCTTCTGTCCTACATTTAGCACACTTATTTTTAAGATTCGATGAAAGATAAATTGAGTTTTAGAAAGTATTTACGCGTTACCACTTCGATCTCCAATGCCCCAGCCACGTAAAATATGACCATTCTCTCGCTGAACCACCTCGTCCCAGCCACCGTAATGACAATAATGGAAAGTACAGCCACACCACACAGAACCTACCTAAAAGCTGGATCATCTTTGCTGGATCTTGGTGGAGGCGATAGTGCATTTCTCTTGTTAAAAAGCTTCTGAAAAAGCGTCGGGGGCATTGTGTACCCAAACAAATCGGTACAAACGGCCCGTCTCAAATACAAAAGCTAATCTTGTTATTTGCAATTGTCTCCATTTGTGTCAGAGTCATATGACAAGCATTAGTCACACCACGAACTGCTTGGAAACCCTCTGCATTTTTCTGATTGGTTGTTCGCCCGCTGTCATCTTAACAAAATACACGATTGGCTGGATTATTTCCCTGCTACCACGTGGTAAATTATCTTTCTGTTATGCTCAGACTACACAGGTTGTGCGACGAATTTGAAAATTATTTCGGTATAGCTGTATTACTGTAATGTTCACAAACATTAAAGCCATAAGTAATGCTTCAAACATTAAGACCATAAGTAAGGTTTTAAATTACAGTTTAGATTTCCGTAGAAGCAAGGCAAAAAAATAAGTATGAGACGAGCAAAATATGTCAGAACAACGACAAAAGACAGACAAACGTATTTTTTTATTTCAAACAACAAGAACTGTGCAACAAAACATTATTTATATTCACCATATTATATACAAACGAAGAAAGCCTGACATCTGGTGGTTATTTTGCAGCTGTCCAAATTGTTCCCAATAACAATATTCCACAAATGTGTGCAGACTTCAGAAGAGGACGTCTCAGCTTGGGACACCATTGTTGTTTGTTTGAATGAAGAGAGGAACACTTCTTAGTCTGGTGTAGCAATCTCTTAATCTCTGAAAATATGCATCACGGTCTTCAAGGCAGGTGAAGTTGAATATGCGGGGGGTGTCCTGGCCTGGTCTTCTGGACCGTTTTTGGACTGCACCCCGGGGATCTTTCGTAATCATTTTGGCATCCATCGGTCTTAGGATCACATCATCAACCGGCCTGTGGAAGTGTACCTTCTTCTGGTCCTCGAACAAAGTGGCTCCAATTGAGGGCCTGGACTGTTAAACATGTGAAGTCAAAACAATGGCCCATAACTATTACACATATGAATGTATGATACGTCTAAATCATGGCAATCTAATTTGAACATAAACATTGTATAGTGTAGCATGGGTTCCTTACCTTTGGTGAAATCTTTTTAAAATTCCAGTCTAGAATGAGGGTAAAAAACAATAAATTAGCATATAAGGGCCTGATACACAGTAGCTTATCTTTTCCATTCTCCACAGGAATGGACATAGATACAGTTTTCAAAGACACTTTATTGTTTAACACTAACCAAAAATGCACGGTTTACCTGAAACAAAATGTTTGCAGCCTCTCCTAGATTCAACGTTAGTTCCTATGGATTCAATCCAGAGACAAACACAAGAAAACAAATGTAAGCTAATTTTAAACATAGTGTAAGCAAAGTGCACTCCACTTTACACAGTACACCTAGACAGTGCATCTTATTTAAAGCTTTAAGATGTGCATTCACTACTCATTTCAGTCTCACTCACTTTTCTTTGACATCCAATTCTGATTTTCCCTATTCAAGGGTGGTGTCATGGCTAAGGGTGTTTGACGTCCAGACAAAATGGTACTGGGTTTGATTATAAAAGTCTGTAGTCACCTGTACGTATCCTGGAGCACATTCATCCATTTTTGGATGAAAGCATCACACCCAATGATTAAATAAATATTGAATAGCACTGACACATTTCCCAATAAGAATCACACCTATCCACCAATCCCAACAATTACCACCACCCCCCCCACACCAGCACCAGCACCACACACCCACCCGTGATGAAGGAGAGGTCGAGAGGCTGTTCCATGTGAACATTTTTAGCATTGCTGGCATCAAGCAGGGTCGAGTTCTTCACTTTAGGATGCAGCAGCTCCTCCTCAATAGAGAAATCCAGCGGCCTCACTACAAGCCAAACCAGTAGCAAACATCAAGAGTAAGTACAAAAATAATCACGTTACACAGAATAAAAATATCATATTTTTGTGTTTAAATGTTTTGTTTTTGCTTGACACATACATGCCCACACACTGGGAGTCCCTTTGTCACACACACTGCGAAACACTTCAGGGGATAGCAGACTGCTGGTACAGGTAGTGGAGGACACAGGACTGGAGCTACCATCAGAAATGTCGTAGCTGATGGACGTGTCATACTCTCGACCAGACGATGCAGACCCAGCTTCCAGAGCTGCCTCCAGGACAATCGGATCATCTCTAGGGGACTCAAAGTGCCCCAAGTTCCCAAAAGTATTCAAAGGTGCGGGGGTCATCGGACTGTTGTGAGTTGGCATTGGTGGTGGTGATGCATCTCTGTAAGTGTTGGCAAGTGTGGTACTTGGGTGGCTGAGGTTTTTAACATTAAGTTGGCTGCAGTACACGCCCCTCAAATGGAGCACTTCACACTGAACAGGCTCCACATTGTTCTATGCATTTAAACACAAGGGAAACATTAAAATAAAGGTCAGTAGTTGTGTACTTATGCATACAGCTGGATTTATTCAATAAACAGCTCACCAAGCTTCCTTGGGCAGTTGGAACTTCTGTTTCTTCAAACCCACTCTCCTCAAGCAGTGGTTGATAAATGTTGATTTTCTCAGCTAATGGTCTCCTATAGTCTTTAAATTGACCAAAATAATCAGGATTTTGTTTTAGGGATAAGCCTAGTTACGTAATCTCGCATAGCCAGACCTGCCGGAGACATCGCGAGATTGAGGATGGCTTGAGCATTCTGGATTTCAAACAAATATTAACTTTGCTATGTCCGTGACTTACTGTTTTTGTGTTTGCTCAGTTTGGTCTTGATCGGCGTATCTTTGATGTGAAGTGGTCTGCGAAGCTGTATGGATTTGCGTCCCATTACTTATTATGCCCTAGAGATGAAGTTAAGTAAGTTAGTTTGCTTCGGAAGTCGTCGCAGTGTCTTTAGTAGTTATTCGCATGGGAGTTTGACGGGACTCTAACGAGATAGCGTCATATCGATATCAATATCATTATCTAGTATACGGGGACAGTAGCTCCAGGCCAAAGAAAAGACTGGTGGTGCTGGTCTGTTTTTAACGGAACTTTTAACGGAAAAGTCAAATTTAGTTTCAGAACTCATTTTGACTTTGAACATTGATTAACCCGCGACGATTCGATAGACCTGACGCTGTCAAAATAAATGTCCTCTCGCCCACCGCCCACATTACCTCAACCACAACGTGTTGGTTATCGATGGTAGAAGTTCTCCTCTCTCGGCTGGTCGCTTGACAACCTCACTGCAGAGCCAAAGGGGTAGAAGCTTGACCTGCCACCTCTCTGATCCAGCTGATTGGATTCTAAATGCTTAGAGCAGTGATTTTCAAACTGTGGTCCGCGACGGTACTGCAGGTGGTCCGTGGAAAAGCAAACAAAAAAAAAAAGCAAACTTCGTGATCACATCACATGCATAGCCTTTATATATATATAGGCAGTGTATATCTGAAACGATTTGTTTTAAATTATAAATGTAAGAAACAAGACCTATTATTATTTTAATTTCCAGTAAGTTTCTTGATCTCCCGTTTCTGAAATGTTTTGCATATGTTACTTGGACAAACTCCCTGTTCGTTGAGGACTTTGAGAAGATTTGATATTTGACTTTATCCAGTTCAGTTCAGTTCGTTTGTGATTACTGTACATATTTAATACTCCATTATCATTGCTATGGATATAAGCCTGGTGTTCAAATGAACCTGATTACGCAATCGGGCGCTTTAAATAAATACATTAAATTTGTGGCAGCCGTTGTGTGCAGTAAATGTTATTTTAACAAGCCTGTTGTACTGATGCTATGTTACTTTTAGTGCTAATATATGTGGGGGTAATTCAGGTAGGACTGTGTAGACATAGGCCTATTTATTATGTGCATTATAAGGTGGTCCGCGAAAAGTAGGTGATTATAAAAAGTGGTCCACACACACTCAAAGTTTGAAAACCCCTGGCTTAGAGGCTCTAATGGCTCTGGGGTTATGTTGAGGTTAAATGTTAAGGGTTAAGGTTATGGTTAGTAGTGATGGATTTCATGATTAGTTTGCTGGTTAGTTAAGGTGTATGATGATGAACCCACTGTTTCGGGCTGGCATTCAAACAATATGGTATTTAAAATAAATGCGTTCTATGCTGAAAGTTCTAGGCGAAGTTGTATATGAAATGCGCCACACACCATGCCGTTGTAGGCCTACTTGGAAGTTTAAAGAGGCATTGGTTTTTATATTGTGATATGTGATGATGGCCTTTGAAGCTGCTCTCACTTATTTTACAGATTTGTCCTCATGATGTGTGCGCTATAGCATGGAAACAAAAAAGTGATCATAGAGCCTATGACGTTGGTCTGATTTGAACAAAACCAGCTTCATGTAACTTGGGCCAGTAGGGTCAACGTTACATCTGCTCAAATAAGATTAGGCCCCATATAGGGGGCGCTAAAGTTCTTAATTGAAACAACATTTATATGACTACGCTCCCCATAGTTTTCTTCCTATTGCCATGATTTGGTGTCAGATGATGCAGCTCTTCGTGGCCTACAAAGATGCTCTAAGAAAGACCAAGGTATTATCGAGGTTTCCGTCATTTTGAATATAAAGCTAAAAACACCAACCATTAAATATTCAACAAAACTAGAAAAAAGGACCAAGCAACATTAGATTAAAATCATTCCAGAATATTTATTTACCAATCATAACCCACTCCCCACCCTCCCTTATCCATATTGCTGCACATATTTATTAAGGATATGGTACTGATTCCATTTTACAGCAAAAAGGTTAAATAAATAATACATTTCATCTCACTACACGCAACAAATATTAAACAAAACCCATTCAAACCATTGCTTTAATAAATATGCTTACATCTAACTTTTCCTGCTTATGTACAACCACATTTCTCTCACTTTGGGACAGTAATAATGATTTAAAAAAAAAGCCTATACATTACTTCTATGTGTAAACCCCTAAAAACCTTTATTTTGAAAGTCCACGTTTGTTGTATTTTTCCTCAACTGAATGGAGCTTGAAGGCCTGGACTACATTATAAAGCCTTGCACAAGCAGCAGCGGCTGTGGACGGCTTGATACAACCTGCTATTAATGCCCACAAAGGATTCCTCTTCTTTTTAATTTATAAGTCACATGGTAATGGTCCCAGCATTGCAAGGCAAACTGCATGCATTGCCCTGAGCCCTGGTTTTGCATTATTTCACTTTCTCTTGTTTACCTGACAAACTCTTGTGCGAAAATGGAGGTAAAAAAAGGAAAAAGAAAAAGAAATGGTGTACTGTGAGCACTTCCAACAATTTGTTTTGTGTCCAGGACGTGTGTAACCTATAAACGAGGAGCATGCAGGTGAATCTAGCAATCACAGCCTTGTTGAGGTGAATCAATGAATGAATCAATAAGAGATTACTCTGTTTTGGTTGCAGCAATGAAGAAGGGAGGGCAAAGTTAAAATCACATGTCCTCGAAACGCTACCCTGCCTTCCACCACATCATCCTTTGGTTGTTCAGACCAAGGAGTGTGTAGAGGGATGAAGTGTTTGTCACACTCTGGATTAGACACCTAGGTGTATGTGTGTGTGTGTGTGTGTTTGGGCCAGCACAAGCACATACATCCAATCAGCTTCCGTTATCTTGATGAAAGTCTGGTTTTTAGAATCTATAAATGTTCTGTGTTCCTAGGAGCTAAAAGGGAGAACTCGAATAACGATCCATTGAGACATTTTGTTTTTAACAATTTTACACCTCTTCATGAGCTTCCATACAGACAGATATGTCATGCCCGCAGTGGATAGACATTGGGATTTGGATTGGTTGTCGGTTGATTTCAACTAAAGAGTTGCGGTGGAGCAAGAAAAAAGACACAGAAACAAGGAAAACAAATGGATGGATTTGTAAATGTCAAGATTGATGAGGACTGGGCCTTTGTTGGGCTGTTTGGATGGAACGCAGATCAAAGGTCATGTTTGGCTTGCCTTCCAAAGAATCAGCATCTCAATGCTAAGATACCCTTGTTTGTTACATATGCAGCAAAAAGAGGGAACGAGGATCTTAGTATCAAGATATCTTTGGGCAACGCCGTTCTGCCAAGTCTTCTTCACATGGAGATGCCGTTGTAGAGGTCGTCGATCTTGCCCTTGAAGAACTCCCTAAGCTCGGGCCTCTTTGCCTTCAGCGTAGGGGTCAGCAGACCATTCTGGATGGAGAACATCTCGTGGTGGACGTAAATGTTTTTCACCTTGGGAGAGGATGCAAGAGTAAAGGAAGACCCAAGGTCACTTTTATGTTAACCCAATAAAACACAAAGCAAGGCCTAAACATTCATCCTCATCCTGGATCTCATATTCAGTATATGGCATTAAAACAGGGGTTAAGAGCTGAATCCCTTTCTCCATGGCACACCGACTCGTGATCTCTGTTAACACTAGCACCAACTCTATTGATTATATACATTGAAAAAAACAGGATCTTCTTCAGCATTTTCTCCTCTTAATATAGTTTCCATTACTATTTTGAGATCAAGTCGATACCGAATACTTTTAGATCATTCTAAAAAGATGGTTGGTATTCTAAGAGCCCTTTTTCTAATAGGCCTGTAATATCTAATCTCTTAGTTCCTGTAAGGTAAACAGTACCAACCTGCTCAAAAGAGTGGAGCCCACTGGCCTTGCCCAGACGCACCATATCTTCCAGTATGGCCTTTTTCAGCATCTACACCCACCGACAAAAACATAGATTTTCAGTTACTAATAATCATCGACATTCATTCAAAGGATTCAAACCATAGCGATCAATCGGATCCTTTACAATGATCAGTTGACCACCCTTCAGTAAGATAGTAATGCTGAACATATTTACACACAATACACCTCGTACTGTACTTTCATCAATTTGTAGATTCATATTCACTATTATTGTTGTGTGACTTTTGCTACTACTAGGTCTGAGGACACCATCACACGTCTCCAGGGCTGTTTCCCATGAACTGACTGGGAGGTGGTCCACTAGGAGCGGCATGACCAACCACGGTCATCAAATACTACATCACCTTCTGTATGGACACTACGATCCCGGTAGGGATTGTCAAAAAATACTAAAAACCCTGGATTATTACACACTTAAATAAACAATTGAATAAATATAAACAGGCCTTCAGGCAGCAGATCCTCACAGCACTAAAAACAATCAAAAGACTATCACCCGCCCTATCACCTTCTCCAGAGACCAGTTGATATGCCTGGTTTTCACACATCTGACAATGGTATAATATGGACTTGAATCCCACATTCTGACAGTGATGTACGTACGTGCGCGTGTGTGTATGTGTTTGTGTGCGTGTGTGCATGTGTGTGTGTTATTGCTTTGGTGTGTGCGTCATTAACATGCCAGCTGAAACTGAAGGGAGGGATTCATGTGTTGTGCAGTGTGTATTGTATAATGTATTGTTCACTTAAACTGGGAGGAACCTTTACCCACCGTGTTTTTACAGAGGTCCTTGTATTCACCTTGGATGCCCTTCTTCTTGGCCCAGTTAGGCAGGACTTCTGGGTCCGGAACTACAATTCCCACCAAACAGGACTGGAGAGGAACCACAAGGGTGGGTACATCATTAGAAAATGAAGGATGTGTCTAACGAGGCCGTTAGGAAGAAAAATATTCCACCACTGAGGAAGGATATAATATTTGCCTGTTATGCTATAAACAAAAGGAAATAGACAAGGAAACCAAAAAACTTGTTCCATCAAATTTACATTAAAAAAACATTTTAAATGAGGTGAATGAATATGTGTGTGTGTCTGAGCATGTGTGTGTGTGTGTGTGTGTGTGTTTGAGCATATGTGTGTGTGTGTGTGTGTGTGTGTGTTTGAGCATATGTGTGTGTGTGTGTGTGTGTGTGTGTGTTTGAGCATGTGGCTGTGTGTGTGTGTGTGTGTGTGTGTGTGTGTGTGTGTGTGTGTGTCTGTGTGAGTGTGTTTGAGCACGTGGCTGTGTGTGTGTTTGTGTGTGTGTGTGTGTGTGTGTGTGTGTGCGTGCGTCTGCGCACGTGCATGTGTGTGGGCTGACCTGTAGACTGTCTCCGTGGATGTAGAGCTGTGTCAGAGGTTCGCTCCTGATGTAGATGTTCTCGATCTTCTCGGGAGAGATGTACTCTCCCTGTGCCAACTTAAAGATGTGCTTCTTCCTGTCAATGATCTTCAGAGAGCCGTTCTGCAGGGAAAGGACCGGATAGAAGAAGAGAACCGACAGAAGAGAGCGGAAATTAGAGGAAAGAATAGGATAGGAGAACCAATAGAAGAAGAAGGGCCACGACAACAAAATGTAAGGTTGTCAACAAAAATACACCATTCTCATTTTATTTTGATCAATGATAATTCATTGTTAATAATTGTCTGGAGTTTGATACATACTGGTAGCCATTTTCCGATGTCCCCGGTGTGGAGCCAGCCATCCGAGTCCAGTGTCTCAGCGGTCCGCTCTGGGTCTTTGAGGTAGCCCTTAAACACGTTGGGTCCTTTCACACACACCTGGAGAGTGGATAGGAGGGAGGTCAGTGGGTTTGGGAGAGGGAAAATTGTCAAACGTGCTCCTAAGTTCTACGTACAATGGTTTTTCAAAGATCCACATCACAAATCAGACACAGCGTGGATCTTTGCAGAGTTGCCTGCTTTATACTTCCATGTGGTAATGTGTACACAAGGGGGCAGTATAGTGCTTCTGACCCCAACCAAACGTGAACTGACTGGAAAGCGAATCACAAAGTCTGTTCCATTGAATTGAATATCTGGCAAACGTGATACATCTATGTGAAAATGTACTATTGTTACCTTGAGTACTATGTACTATGTAATGTACTGCTGAAAAGCGGTTAGTGTATTACAACCAAATTCAAACATAGTGTTTTGATTTAGCTGGGTGCAATAGTAATTTTTTCATGACTGGACGTTGAAAACAACAGAAAACACGCCTATCCCCTGCTCGACCAACCTCTGGGTCGGCAGGCGTGTGTCGTGTGTCGTGTGTGTGAGCGTGTGTCTCACGTCTCCTCACCTCTCCTTCACCCTTGGATGCAAAGTAGTTCTTCTCTGCCACATCCACCAGCTTGATGAGATTACATGGCAGGGGAGCTCCAACATGACCTGCATCACAACCAAACAGCCACATCAAAACTATTGATTTCTTACTTCTTGATTGAAGACAAATGCAAGAACATTTTATGAATTTCAGAATTTCACCATCACTTGTTTTCAAAGTCATCCGCGCCATCCGAATCCGGTATTCGGTAAAGCACAAGTTTCAGAATATTAATTTCATGTAAATATTTTTAAATTTATTCGTACATTTTAAAATAAATCACAAAAAAAACATGTAAAATAGCTGGTGTTCCTCATAACTTGAGTGTGGGTGGTATTTAATATACGTATATGATATATTTAGGCTGCCATTCGTCTGTTGTTTTGCTTGGTTTATATTCTGTCTGTTCAGGTCCTCTGATTGGGGCGGCTGGAGGTGGGTTCACAATGTTCACATAGTGAGTAATTAGTTTTCAGTTCAGTTTATTGGTTTGAGTGTGGATTAGGAACATTATTGGATGTTATTTTTACAATTATTTCATTTTCAATTATTTTCATGGTTATACATGTTTATTGCTGGGTTTATGAAAAACATAAACCAATATTACATTAAAAGGTAGGATCGGCTGTACCTTGCAATGATTGACCAAACATTGCCTTACCTTCCTTTAAGTGTTGTTGATTATTAAAATACTTTATTGAAGAATACTTATGTTAACACATTTATATCCTAAAATAAGAAGACTGAACAAAAATGACATAAATTATTATTTTTTCCTTATTAATGCCTATTTCCAATTTATATTTTATTCCAATACAAATACAAATAGTTTTGCTGCCTCAGCAAATACACACAATTACAAATACAAATTTCCGCATATCCCTAGTATGTAGAGAAACCTACAAACCAATAGTACAAGTTTCTGCCACCAGTTAATAAACAGATTTTGAACTTCTCAGTTTAGAAAAATGTGACACCCCCATACTGGTTAAAATTTTGATAAATGAGAGCAGTTCTCAGAAATGCAGTCCTCATCTGATTGAAGAAAAATATTGAATTATGAAATACTAAATACTTGCATTAAAATTAAATGGCCTGTTAATACAACTGTGATCAATTAAAAATGTGATACATTATTATGTTAGTGAACTTGGAATGTAGCATTCTAGAATGGAGCCGTAGGGGGTGCTGTAAGACTATGTGAGTTTAGAACTAAAGTGAGCCATTTACAGGAAACCCTTGCGGGGATGCAGGCTAGAATAGCAACAGGTAACACTACATTCCCTAGTCACTCTAATAGTCCTGTTTTTCCAAACATATCTATGCTCTATTTTTCCAAATATAACTACACTATATTTAGTGTATATATTTATTTTATATATTCATATATCTGTGTAACAAACGAAAACATTAAAATATACCCTATTCTGCCATATTTCCTGTTTTGCCAAATTGGATGTACACTGAACATGTGCGCATGTGGTTTTGTGAGCTAGCAATTTTTGCACACAAATGCAATGGACAATATATACACCATCCTTAAAATCCTTAACATCCAGACCATAGCTAATAAGATAACTAGTTCACCTCATTCAAAATATCTGCATCAGATGGTTGTCATTTGCTAAAATATTGCAAAAAAAGTAGCATGTCTGAAAAGAATTAGAGCTGTGCACAGAAAAATGTGAAACCCACATACTGGTTTGACATTTTCATAAAGGAGAGCAATCACAGTCCTAATCTGATTGATAGAATTATAAAAGTAAATTATGAAATACTAAAAACTAATATTAAAATAAAATTGCCTGTTTATAAAACTGATAAATCGAATGCATATAATGTTAGTGAACTTGGATTGTGGAATTCTAGCATTGAGCAATAGGGGGTGCTGTGAGTTTATAACTAAAGTGAGCCATTTACAGGAAACCCTTGGTTAGAATAGCAACAGGAAACACTACATTCCCTAGCCTTAGTCCCCAGTCCTGTTTTTGCCAAACAGATCTACGTTCCATTTTGCCAAACAATACAACACAAAATATCTGCATCAGATGTGTACCATACGCTCAAATATAGCAAAATAACTAGCAATGTCTGGATTTAAAAAGAATCACAGCAGTGTTTTATGAATCATGCAAGGCATTCAAACATCATCCCTCAAAAGTGTGACCCTTCAATACAAATATTACCATGATAATGGTTGCACTATCTCGGTCAACTGTGTTAGGAAAATAAATGTTTCAAAGAGAAGATTACTTCAGATAAGAGGTTTGAGTATACCTCTTATCTGAAGAGGTAGACTGAGGTAAAAGTTCACTCCAACCATAAAGTCTACATGCCAACATGGCAATTACTTAACGTTGGAATAATAAAAAGACTTAGGGTCTACATTGTTTACACAAGGCAGGGTGAATTAGACATAGACACACACACACACACACACACACACACACACACACACACATTCAGTGTGTACTGACTGTCCCTCTTACTGGCTGGGTTCTGTGGTGCGGTTGGTTTTTTTGAAAGAATGCATAAAGCAAACACTTATTTTGCATGTTTCAAGCTAATTGACTGGTTGACTAGACCCCAATGAAACCAATGTTCTTTTTCTATGGAGTGGAAATAGTGGAATTTCAGCATTTTGTTTATTGCTTTGTCTGGTGTTTTGCAACTGCTGATTGTAACCAACAAGGTGTGTGTCGTGTTTGGTGCAGGCACAACAAGATGCCACTCATTGTTTCCATTGCCTGGCTCTTTATATAAAAGGATGATGAGCAGGGCTTTGAGGATGGAATACCATTCTTTCTGGTTTTGCCTGGTTAAATATGTGACCTCAAAGGTGGCTTGATGCATCCTTTTGTTTGCCTGACTGCGATGCCCTTGTTGGAAGCCGCCTTGGATTATGTGAGGCGTAAAGATCAGTAACAATCAATTATGTTGAGACTAGGAAAGTCTACAAGAATGTGTGTAGTTGAAGGTACACAGATAAAATACTGGCACATTTTATCAATGCATGCTTTGTGCATGCTGCAAGTCCAATGGGATATGCCAATTGATCATGAAATATGGTTCAATGACATAATTTTTTTACCTTTAAGGGTTAATATTTTACTGTGAAGATAACTGACCTTCGAGATGGACAGAAGATTAGAATTTATAATTTTTTATAATGTTTAATTTGAATGAAGTTTACCAAACCAATTTTATTGAAAGATACCTGAGGTCCAGTCTCCAGGCGTGGTGAATGTGCAGCCGGCAGTACACTCAGTCTGGCCGTACGCCTCGTACACCTACACACACACACACACACACAGATATGCACACACACACAAACACACACACACACACAGACACACTCAGGTAAACCATATGTATTGTTATATTATGCTGCATTTATTATGAACCTGGCTAACAACACGTGTAAGGATATAGTTGTTCACTGTCTTGAATGCATCTGGATCAAAATTAATTCCTGTATGTGTTGTCATAGAGGCAATACAAGCTTTCTGATGAGGATATCAA